>NW_028171638.1:95592-125592 GCF_963971535.1 Notolepis coatsorum
TGATTATTGATTATTTGATTATTTTATTATTCCATGATAAATATTTAATTTGACCCCCCCCCCCCCCCCCCTCCTCCCCCACCCCTCCCAGCGGCTGAACACATTGAAAACTCTGCTCTCCCTCGCAGCGCGACACAATCCTCCGTGGATAAGTCCCCGCTGTGTGCTGAGGAACGGTGGATCTGAACGCGGTGTCAAGCGTTCATTGATGTTGGTGCCTGTTGGCCGTGCCCTGCTCCGCTGGCTCCTCAGGGGGACGCATTGTCTCCACCCTACCCCGACTCTGACACCACTGACCTGGGTGTCAACCTCCCTGCCGGCCCCCTGCGCCAAGCCACCCAAACCCCCCCTCCCCCCCGCCCTACCCTACCCCACCCAGCCCTGGGGTTAGAGTACCGCTTCACTCTGACTACTGCATTGTGGGAAAGCGGTTCGAGTTTAGACAGAGCGAGAAGAGAAGGGTTTGGGGTTGGGGGTGGGTGGCTGGGGGGGGGGGTTAGGTCACATCCCCAATCAGTGATATAAAACAGAGCCATTATCACTGTGACAGAAGAACCTGATTAATGCAACGGGGTGTTTGTTTGAGAGATGAAAGGAGAGAAGGGGAGAGAGAGAGAGAGAGAGAGAGAGAGAGAGAGAGAGAAGAGAGAAGGAGAAAGAGAAGGGGGAAGAAATCAGGGCATGAGAAGCCACTCGACGTGTTTGAGAGTCTGTTTAATGTTCAGTGGAGATCCAGAGGAGAAATATTTCACAGCTGACGAGTGT
Organism: Notolepis coatsorum; assembly: GCF_963971535.1. Lineage (NCBI taxonomy): Eukaryota > Metazoa > Chordata > Actinopteri > Aulopiformes > Paralepididae > Notolepis > Notolepis coatsorum. The sequence goes on from NW_028171638.1 coordinate 96,358, forward strand.
GTTAGTGGGTGGTTGGGTGGGGGGAGGAGAGGCAAGAGCTGATGAAGTGTAGTGTGTGTGTGTGTGTGTGTGTGTGTGTGTGTGTGTGTGTGTGTGTGTGTGTGTGTGTGTGTGTGTGTGTGTGTGTGTGTGTGTGTGTGTGTGTGTGTGTGTGTGTGTTGGAAATAAGTTATGTAACAATCTCTCTGGGGAGAGAGGAGGCCAAGCCAAGGACAGAAAGGAGAGTGGGGGAGAGGGGAGAGAAGAGGATTGAGGAGAGGTGAGAAGAGAGGAGAAGAGTAGAGAGGAGAAGATGTGGGGAGACGCTTTCCTTGCTTACTGTCTGATTCAGGGCAGAAACTATGCTTAGACCTTCATCTAAACTAAAACTAAACTGAACTCTCTCTCTCTCTCTCTCTCCTTCTCTCTCTCTCTTTCTATTTATATCATTCCCTTTTCTCTATTTCTCTCAAACATAAACACACTTCTCTCTGCTCTCTGTGTCCTTATGTTCTTTCAGCCAATGTCATAAACACATAAATTCCAGAGCAAAATAAGGACCAACTGAATAGGATATGACGACATTTAAAAAAAACAAACGCTTAAACCCAGCTTCATAAAGTCACGGCACATGCCCCCATAACCGGCTCCACTGTATTATACGGTGAAACGTGATACACTTTTGGCCCCAAACTTTACAAGTCATGCCCAAACCGATTCATACAGATCTCGCCTTGGAGACCCAGTGTTTTCATTCGACGGTCATTTGTCCTGGCAAAGCTTTTATGTATGTCATTACGCAACTGGTTATGATGTGAATGTGGTGAAGTCGTTAAGGGAGATTTGGGTGCAGTTGGTGGAGACCGCCCCTCTCTCTTTAAAAAAAAAAAAAAAAAAAAGACTGTTCACTTCTCAGTGCTTTCACATAATGAGAACGTTTTTGGGTCGTGCCTCAGATTATGAAGGGATATGTAATGTTAACTTATATATGTCATACCCCAAGGAGCAGTACAACTATATGATCGTGGACGGTTTGAATGCATGAGGTGGCCACTGGCCACCTGAAGAAATGATTGGTGCACTTCTTTCCCCCTCGTTGTCATCTAACATCAAAGCAGTCGGGCCCATACACTGGTCCCGGCCACCGAAGAGCTCTCTCTCTGGAGTCCGGCCATGAGGGAGGGCTGGGTGGAAGTGGGCTGGGAGGAGGTGGGCTCTACAGTGGTGCTGGGGAGAGACTTTCATAAAAGACACCAGGATCTCAATCCCCCATGGTGAAAGGAAAAGGAGAGGGAAAGAGATGGAAATAGAGAGGGAGAGAGTGAGAGAGAGAGAGAGAGAGAGAGAGAGAGAGAGAGAGAGAGAGCGGCTTTGAGGACTTTCCCTCTATTTTCTCCCTCCACTCTATCCCCTGCCATGCTGAAGTGTTACTTGTAAATTCATTAAAAAAAAAAAAAGAGCCTCTAATGGTGCTCTGCTCAGCGCTCGCCCCGACTTCATTAAAAGACCCAGCGGAGAGTAGAGAGGGAGAGAGGGGGATGGAGGGACGGAGAGGAGGAGTGCGGGTGTTTTAAGCCCACTGGCCATGTTTGTGCTGTAATAGGGGCTAGAGGGGCTCAGTGTGTGTGTGTGTGTGTGTGTGTGTGTGCGTGCGTGCGTGCGTGCGTGCGTGTGTGTGTGTGTGTGTGTTTATATGAGGGAGAGTTTAGAGGGGGTTGGATTTTTTTTTCCGGACTCAGAGCCGTGCTCTGCAGCCCATAATTAATGGTGCCTGATGGAGGGGGCCGGACAATAGGGCCCTTTCAGCGGGACCGTGGGGCCCCTGTCCTGGTCCTTCCTGGCTCGTCCTGCGGGCGCATTGTTGCCCCTGCCGTAACTTCTGCCAGCTGGGCCGAGAGGGAAACTTCAGCACAGCAGGGGACAGAGACACCACAGCCCGCCATCCCCTGTGTGTGTGTGTGTGTGTGTGTGTGTGTGTGTGTGTGTGTGTGTGTGTGTGTGTGTGTGTGTGTGTGTGTGTGTGTGTGTGTGTGTGTGTGTGTGTGTGTGTGTGTGTGTGTGTGTGTGTGTGTGTGTGTGTGTGTGCGTGCGTGCGTGCGTGCGTGCGTGCGTGCGTGCGTGCGTGCGTGCGTGCGTGCGTGCGTGTGCGTGCTCGCACTTGGAAGGCAGGGAGGGGGGATGCCCGTTCTCACCAAATTGGATTAGAGAGCTAAAAAAAACAGTAGAGTAGAAAAGAGCGGGGCAGAGAGAGAGAGAGAGAGAGAGAGAGAGAGAGAGAGAGAGAGAGAGAGAGAGAGAGAGAGAGAGAGAGAGAGAGACAGAGACAGAAGCCCATCATTATGCAGCTGATGCTGTACACGTGTCTTTCCGTGACACTGGACAGACAGAGTCCTACTCAACACAACGCAAGTCACAGTTGGAATAAACAATGAAAGAAAGAACTTTGGAGGGAGATTATGAATAAAGAAAGTAACTAGTCTAAATCCCAGGACACACTGCTTACCTCACCAGTGTGTGTGCACTGTGGAGCCTCTTACCCGTGTTAACAGGTTAGAGCAGCCACACAGTGACCATGTTAAAAGAACACACCAACATTTTGGGAAATGAGCTTATCGTCTTCTCCAGAGTCAGACAAGAAGATAGATGCCAGTTTCCTCTCTGTGCGTTCAGTAGAAAGCTATCTGGCTGCACGTTAGCCTAGCTTAGCACAATGAATGGAAGTGGACAGTGACGGGTAGCCTAGGCATTGTCCAACTAACACCTCTCCCGAAGGCTACCCGTCACTGTCCGCTTCCATTCATTGTTCAAGTTGGAGGCGATGCAAGTAGAGGCCCCCCTGGTGTCCTGGGTTGTGGACTATCTGACGGGAAGACCACAGTACGTGCGCCTACGGAGCTGTGTGTCAGACAGACTGGTCAGCAACACCGGGGCCCCGCAGGGGACAATCCTCTCTCCCTTCCTCTTCACTGTCTACTCTACACCAACGACTTCCACTATCGGTCAGAGTCCTGCCACCTTCAGAAGTTTTCTGATGACTCTGCGATAGTGGGATGTATAAAGGACGGTGACGAGAGGGAATATCGGGAACTGGTAGTGGACTTTGTCACATGGTGCGATAAAAACCACCTGCAGCTAAATGTGGCGAAGACCAAGGAACTGGTTGTGGAGCTGGGGAGGAGGAGGAGTGCACCTGTGACCCCTGTTTCCATCAGGGGAGTTGATGTGGACATGGTTGAGGTGTACAAATACCTCGGTGTGCACATCGACAACAAACTGAACGGGTCAAAACATGCAGAAGCACTATACAAGAAGGGCCAGAGCCGACTCTACTTCCTCAGAAGGCTGAGATCCTTCAATGTCTGTACAAGGATGTTGAGGATGTTCTATGAGTCAGTGGTGGCGGGCGCCTTCTTGTACGCTGTGACCTGCTGGGGCAGCGGACTGAGAGCAGTGGACACAACCAGGCTGGATAAGCTGGTCAGGAAGGCCAGCAGCGTGGTTGGGGTGGAGCTGGACTCTCTAGCGAGGGTGGCGGAGAAGAGGAGCCTCGCTAAGCTCCAGGCCATCAGGGAAAACCCCACCCACCCACTATACACAGACTTGGCTGACAGGAGGAGCATGTTCAGTGCTAGGCTCACACTACCCAAATGCAGCACTGAACGGCACAGGAAGTCCTTCATTCCAACAGCCATCAGACTATATAATGCATCACTGTGCCTCACTGCATCACTGAGCACAGAGCGGCAGCTCAATAGTGGCAGGAGGACGCGACTAGCGGCCTCCAGGCTCCACAACAGGGGGCAGCGACGGCTGCCAGACATTGATCTAGGTCTTATTGGAACCCAAGGAGGACAATACACTACCTAAAGCATACTGCACCGTGTGACACTGAATACTGGAATATATATTTCATAATTCATTTAGTTAGATTTAAATTATAATTATATTGAGCAAATTGTTTACCCCATGCTCAGTATATTCTTACTGTATTTATTTCTGTATATTTTATTTCATTTCATTTTATCCTATTTTATTTTACTCTACTCTTATCCTAGGCAACTTGATTTGATTTGTGTTATTATTTTAATTTGTGACCTGTCCTGTCTAAATGTTTAAATGTTGAGCGATTTGCAGTGTCTAATTTCCCACGGGATAATAAAAGTATTTCTATTCTATTCTATTCTATTCTATTCTATTCTATTCTATTCTATTCTATTCTATTCTATTCTATTCTATTCTATTCTATTCTATTCTATTCTATAACAGGTTAGCGCAGCCACACAGTGACCATGTTAACAGGTTAGAGCAGCTACACAGTGACCATGTTAACAGGTTAGAGCAGCTACACAGTGACCATGTTAACAGGTTAGAGCAGCTACACACAGGGCCGCCTCAGGGGGTGTGCGAGCAGTGCGGTCGCACAGGGCCTCGCGGGAAGGGGGGCCTCGCAAAAAAAAAAAAAAAAAAAATCATTTTTTTTTATTATTTTTTTTTATTTTTTTTTTATTTTTTTTTAAATTTTTTGCGAGGCCCCCCTTCCCGCGAGGCCCTTTTTCATCACAGACCTAAAATCTAGTTTTGCTTATATGCTTATATATTTCACATTAGACACGTTTGTAGAATGACTTGTTCCTGGGTCTGCACCTGGGTCACTATTGGAGCTCTGGTGCTCTGCAGCAGGCATTGGTTTCAATGAGGGGAGGGGTTACAGGTAAGGTAGCGTCTGACTATTCCGCGCGTGCAGCATTGGAGTTTATGCCAGCCAAGGTGAAGAGGACATCGTTCGGCAGATGGACTGAAGATGAAAGTTGTTGCATGTTAGACAGTTCAGTCAGGCTAGCCATCCCGGCTAAAGACAGGGACAGCTAGTTAGCTTTAGCTACGTTATAATATTGAGTGCTAACGTGTGGTTCAGTTGGGATAGCCATGATGATGTCGGCTAGTAGCTAGCTTAGCTAACGGCTAACTAGCGTTAGCTAACCTATCCAGAGGAGCGAGGCGAGGCGAGTGGATGTCTTTTCAAAAGAAGGAGAAGAGAACTTGTGAGCAGATAAATCTGTTAGGCAGCAATACGCCGAAAGGTGTCCAGTCTGCCGGAAAGTACTCGAAGAAGAAGAAGAAGAAGAAATTACACCGTGGGCCAAGTCTCCTTCCAACTTTACCATTGGCGCCGGCCGCGCCACATTCATTGATACTGCGTTATGGTGAGTCAACCTATGATTATATACCCGCCGTGGACCTGTCCTGACCTATCTATCTTTCTCTCTCTCTGGAGCCAAACTGGTCGACTAGCTAATATATAGTACTACTAGTAGCTAACTGTGTGTGCCTGGTGAGAGCACCTGGCTGCATGTAGACAGTAGCCGCATAGCTTGTTAGCTGTTAGCTAACGCAGAAGCATGCTATGCGGCTACTACATACAGCCAGGTGCCTGATTGAGCTAACTGTTAGCCAGTTAGCTGTTTAGCGTCAGCTGGGAACGTTCGTTTGATGCTATCAGTTAGCCTTGAGAATAGCAGGCCCTGGCACTCTGACTACGACATCATCTTTGACAGAAGATGTAGTCGGGCCTGCACCATGACAAGGCTCTGGCCATAGCTTTGTCCCGACAGCGAGAGGCCTTTCGTCAACGTGGAGACCTGTGTTGCGGCCTTTCGCCCTGCGTTCCTCGTGCAGGTAACGTAAGATTAATGAAAATGTCATGACATTACCCCACTCTTCCTTCCTTCCCCTCCCGAATGTTTTGTTAATAACGATGTTTTTTTCCAGGCAAAACATATGCTACTTCACAACATTTGGAGATACGACATGTGCTGTGTGTGAATGGTCGTTTGTGTAGCTTGGGTAGCGTTGGGCCGTTGGCCAAAGCTGTGTGTCACGTGGCCTGGTGTCACAGTACCTGGCTAGCCTATTTAGCTGATGTCGGCCATTGGCTCCTTGCTGCTTTGGTTTCTCTGTTGACCCTCTTCTTGTTGGATTTAAGTGTTGATCTTTGTCCTTTTGAATCTCTCATACATGCTATAGTCTCTCTCTAACACACACACACATGACAAACACACATGTTCTCTCTCTCTCTCTCTCTCTCTTTCTAACACACACAGTCTGCCTATGGCGGCCTTTCTCGATGGCTAGGCTGTGCTCAAGGATCTTCAGTCACAGTGCTCAGGTATTCTGCCACTGTGTACTCTCTGTTTAGGGCCAAATAGCATTTCAATTTCTTTCCAATGTGTCTCTCTCTCTCTCTCTCTCTTCTCTCTCTCTGTACACTGTATATTGACTGTAGAACGGGAGCTCTCTCTCGCTCTCTCTTTTGCTATATGTTGACTGTATCATGCCCCGCCTCGGGCAGCGCTATTATTTAAGAATATGTTGACTGTATAAAAAAAAAATATATATATATATATATATATATATATATATTTTTTTTTTTTTTTTTTTTTTTTACCTTTGGGGGGGGGGGGGGGGGGGGGGGGGGCTCGCGTTAAATCTCGCACAGGGCCTCGCATTTCTCCCAGGCGGCCCTGGCTACACAGTGACCATGTTAACAGGTTAGAGCAGCTACACAGTGACCATGTTAACAGGTTAGAGCTACACAGTGACCATGTTAACAGGTTAGAGCAGCTACACAGTGACCATGTTAACAGGTTAGAGCAGCTACACAGTGACCATGTTAACAGGTTAGAGCAGCTACACAGTGACCATGTTAACAGGTTAGAGCAGCTACACAGTGACCATGTTAACAGGTTAGAGCAGCCACACAGTGACCATGTTAACAGGTTAGAGCAGCAACACAGTGACCATGTTAACAGGTTAGAGCAGCCACACAGTGACCATGTTAACAGGTTAGAGGAGCTACACAGTGACCATGTTAACAGGTTAGAGCCACACAGTGACCATGTTAACAGGTTAGAGCAGCTACACAGTGACCATGTTAACAGGTTAGAGCAGCTACACAGTGACCATGTTAACAGGTTAGAGCAGCCACACAGTGACCATGTTAACAGGTTAGAGCAGCTACACAGTGACCATGTTAACAGGTTAGAGCAGCTACACAGTGACTATGTTAATAGGTTAGAGCAGCTACACAGTGACCATGTTAACAGGTTAGAGCAGTGACCATGTTAACAGGTTAGAGCAGCTACACAGTGACCATGTTAACAGGTTAGAGCAGCTACACAGTGACCATGTTAACAGGTTAGAGCCACACAGTGACCATGTTAACAGGTTAGAGCTACACAGTGACCATGTTAACAGGTTAGAGCAGCTACACAGTGACCATGTTAACAGGTTAGAGCAGCTACACAGTGACCATGTTAACAGATTAGAGCAGCTACACAGTGACCATGTTAACAGGTCAGAGCAGCTACACAGTGACCATGTTAACAGGTCAGAGCAGCTACACAGTGACCATGTTAACAGGTCAGAGCAGCTACACAGTGACCATGTTAACAGGTTAGAGCTACACAGTGACCATGTTAACAGGTTAGAGCAGCTACACAGTGACCATGTTAACAGGTTAGAGCAGCTACACAGTGACCATGTTAACAGGTTAGAGCAGCTACACAGTGACCATGTTAACAGGTTAGAGCAGCTACACAGTGACCATGTTAACAGGTTAGAGGAGCCACACAGTGACCATGTTAACAGGTTAGAGCAGCAACACAGTGACCATGTTAACAGGTCAGAGCAGCTACACAGTGACCATGTTAACAGGTTAGAGCTACACAGTGACCATGTTAACAGGTTAGAGCAGCTACACAGTGACCATGTTAACAGGTTAGAGCAGCTACACAGTGACCATGTTAACAGGTTAGAGCAGCTACACAGTGACCATGTTAACAGGTTAGAGCAGCTACACAGTGACCATGTTAACAGGTTAGAGGAGCCACACAGTGACCATGTTAACAGGTTAGAGCAGCAACACAGTGACCATGTTAACAGGTCAGAGCAGCTACACAGTGACCATGTTAACAGGTTAGAGCTACACAGTGACCATGTTAACAGGTTAGAGCAGCTACACAGTGACCATGTTAACAGGTTAGAGCAGCTACACAGTGACCATGTTAACAGGTTAGAGCAGCAACACAGTGACCATGTTAACAGGTTAGAGCAGCCACACAGTGACCATGTTAACAGGTTAGAGGAGCTACACAGTGACCATGTTAACAGGTTAGAGCCACACAGTGACCATGTTAACAGGTTAGAGCAGCTACACAGTGACCATGTTAACAGGTTAGAGCAGCTACACAGTGACCATGTTAACAGGTTAGAGCAGCCACACAGTGACCATGTTAACAGGTTAGAGCAGCTACACAGTGACCATGTTAACAGGTTAGAGCAGCTACACAGTGACTATGTTAATAGGTTAGAGCAGCTACACAGTGACCATGTTAACAGGTTAGAGCAGTGACCATGTTAACAGGTTAGAGCAGCTACACAGTGACCATGTTAACAGGTTAGAGCAGCTACACAGTGACCATGTTAACAGGTTAGAGCCACACAGTGACCATGTTAACAGGTTAGAGCTACACAGTGACCATGTTAACAGGTTAGAGCAGCTACACAGTGACCATGTTAACAGGTTAGAGCAGCTACACAGTGACCATGTTAACAGATTAGAGCAGCTACACAGTGACCATGTTAACAGGTCAGAGCAGCTACACAGTGACCATGTTAACAGGTCAGAGCAGCTACACAGTGACCATGTTAACAGGTCAGAGCAGCTACACAGTGACCATGTTAACAGGTTAGAGCTACACAGTGACCATGTTAACAGGTTAGAGCAGCTACACAGTGACCATGTTAACAGGTTAGAGCAGCTACACAGTGACCATGTTAACAGGTTAGAGCAGCTACACAGTGACCATGTTAACAGGTTAGAGCAGCTACACAGTGACCATGTTAACAGGTTAGAGCAGCCACACAGTGACCATGTTAACAGGTTAGAGCAGCAACACAGTGACCATGTTAACAGGTTAGAGCAGCCACACAGTGACCATGTTAACAGGTTAGAGGAGCTACACAGTGACCATGTTAACAGGTTAGAGCAGCTACACAGTGACCATGTTAACAGGTTAGAGCAGCTACACAGTGACCATGTTAACAGGTTAGAGCAGCTACACAGTGACCATGTTAACAGGTTAGAGCAGCTACACAGTGACCATGTTAACAGGTTAGAGCAGCCACACAGTGACCATGTTAACAGGTTAGAGCAGCAACACAGTGACCATGTTAACAGGTTAGAGCAGCCACACAGTGACCATGTTAACAGGTTAGAGGAGCTACACAGTGACCATGTTAACAGGTTAGAGCCACACAGTGACCATGTTAACAGGTTAGAGCAGCTACACAGTGACCATGTTAACAGGTTAGAGCAGCTACACAGTGACCATGTTAACAGGTTAGAGCAGCCACACAGTGACCATGTTAACAGGTTAGAGCAGCTACACAGTGACCATGTTAACAGGTTAGAGCAGCTACACAGTGACTATGTTAATAGGTTAGAGCAGCTACACAGTGACCATGTTAACAGGTTAGAGCAGTGACCATGTTAACAGGTTAGAGCAGCTACACAGTGACCATGTTAACAGGTTAGAGCAGCTACACAGTGACCATGTTAACAGGTTAGAGCCACACAGTGACCATGTTAACAGGTTAGAGCTACACAGTGACCATGTTAACAGGTTAGAGCAGCTACACAGTGACCATGTTAACAGGTTAGAGCAGCTACACAGTGACCATGTTAACAGATTAGAGCAGCTACACAGTGACCATGTTAACAGGTCAGAGCAGCTACACAGTGACCATGTTAACAGGTCAGAGCAGCTACACAGTGACCATGTTAACAGGTCAGAGCAGCTACACAGTGACCATGTTAACAGGTTAGAGCCACACAGTGACCATGTTAACAGGTTAGAGCAGCTACACAGTGACCATGTTAACAGGTAGAGCAGCCACACAGTGACCATGTTAACAGGTTAGAGCCACACAGTGACCATGTTAACAGGTCAGAGCTACACAGTGACCATGTTAATAGGTTAGAGCAGCTACACAGTGACCATGTTAACACATTAGAGCAGCTACACAGTGACCATGTTAACAGGTCAGATCAGCTACACAGTGACCATGTTAACAGGTTAGAGCCACACAGTGACCATGTTAACAGGTTAGAGCTACACAGTGACCATGTTAACAGGTTAGAGCAGCTACACAGTGACCATGTTAACAGGTTAGAGCAGCTACACAGTGACCATGTTAACAGGTCAGAGCAGCTACACAGTGACCATGTTAACAGGTTAGAGCAGCTACACAGTGACCATGTTAACAGGTTAGAGCTACACAGTGACCATGTTAACAGGTTAGAGCAGCTACACAGTGACCCTGTCAACAGGTTAGAGCAGCTACACAGTGACCATGTTAACAGGTTAGAGCAGCTACACAGTGACCATGTTAACAGGTTAGAGCTACACAGTGACCATGTTAACAGGTTAGAGCAGCTACACAGTGACCATGTTAACAGGTCAGAGCAGCTACACAGTGACCATGTTAACTGGTTAGAGCAGCCACACAGTGACCATGTTAACTGGTTAGAGCAGCTACACAGTGACCATGTTAACAGGTTAGAGCAGCTACACAGTGACCATGTTAACAGGTTAGAGCAGCTACACAGTGACCATGTTAACAGGTTAGAGCAGTGACCATGTTAACATGTTAGAGCAGCTACACAGTGACCATGTTAACAGGTTAGAGCAGCCACACAGTGACCATGTTAACAGGTTAGAGCTACACAGTGACCATGTTAACAGGTTAGAGCAGCTACACAGTGACCATGTTAACAGGTTAGAGCAGCTACACAGTGACCATGTTAACAGGTTAGAGCAGCTACACAGTGACCATGTTAACAGGTTAGAGCAGCTACACAGTGACCATGTTAACAGGTCAGAGCAGCTACACAGTGACCATGTTAACAGGTTAGAGCCACACAGTGACCATGTTAACAGGTTAGAGCAGCTACACAGTGACCATGTTAACAGGTCAGAGCAGCTACACAGTGACCATGTTAACAGGTTAGAGCCACACAGTGACCATGTTAACAGGTTAGAGCAGCTACACAGTGACCATGTTAACAGGTCAGAGCTACACAGTGACCATGTTAACAGGTTAGAGCAGCTACACAGTGACCATGTTAACAGGTCAGAGCTACACAGTGACCATGTTAACAGGTTAGAGCAGCTACACAGTGACCATGTTAACAGGTTAGAGCAGCTACACAGTGACCATGTTAACACATTAGAGCAGCTACACAGTGACCATGTTAACAGGTCAGAGGAGCTACACAGTGACCATGTTAACAGGTTAGAGCCACACAGTGACCATGTTAACAGGTTAGAGCTACACAGTGACCATGTTAACAGGTTAGAGCAGCTACACGGTGACCATGTTAACAGGTTAGAGCAGCTACACAGTGACCATGTTAACAGGTCAGAGCAGCCACACAGTGACCATGTTAACAGGTTAGAGCTACACAGTGACCATGTTAACAGGTTAGAGCAGCCACACAGTGACCATGTTAACAGGTTAGAGCAGCTACACAGTGACCATGTTAACAGGTTAGAGCAGCTACACAGTGACCATGTTAACAGGTTAGAGCTACACAGTGACCATGTTAACAGGTTAGAGCTACACAGTGACCATGTTAACAGGTTAGAGCAGCTACACAGTGACCCTGTCAACAGGTTAGAGCAGCTACACAGTGACCATGTTAACAGGTTAGAGCAGCTATACAGTGACCATGTTAACAGGTTAGAGCAGCTACACAGTGACCATGTTAACAGGTTAGAGCAGCTACACAGTGACCATGTTAACAGGTTAGAGCAGCTACACAGTGACCATGTTAACAGGTTAGAGCAGCTACACAGTGACCATGTTAACTGGTTAGAGCAGCTACACAGTGACCATGTTAACAGGTAGAGCAGCTACACAGTGACCATGTTAACAGGTTAGAGCTACACAGTGACCATGTTAACAGGTTAGAGCTACACAGTGACCATGTTAACAGGTTAGAGCAGCTACACAGTGACCATGTTAACAGGTTAGAGCAGCTACACAGTGACCATGTTAACAGGTTAGAGCAGCTACACAGTGACCATGTTAACAGGTTAGAGCAGCTACACAGTGACCATGTTAACATGTTAGAGCAGCTACACAGAGACCATGTTAACAGGTTAGAGCCAGACAGTGACCATGTTAACAGGTTAGAGCAGCTACACAGTGACCATGTTAACAGGTTAGAGCTACACAGAGACCATGTTAACAGGTTAGAGCTACACAGTGACCATGTTAACAGGTTAGAGCTACACAGTGACCATGTTAACAGGTTAGAGCCACACAGTGACCATGTTAACAGGTTAGAGCAGCTACACAGTGACCATGTTAACAGGTTAGAGCAGCTACACAGTGACCATGTTAACAGGTTAGAGCAGCCACACAGTGACCATGTTAACAGGTTAGAGCAGCTACACAGTGACCATGTTAACAGGTTAGAGCAGCTACACAGTGACCATGTTAACAGGTTAGAGCAGCTACACAGTGACCATGTTAACAGGTTAGAGCAGCTACACAGTGACCATGTTAACAGGTTAGAGCAGCTACACAGTGACCATGTTAACAGGTTAGAGCAGCCACACAGTGACCATGTTAACAGGTTAGAGCAGCTACACAGTGACCATGTTAACAGGTTAGAGCAGCTACACAGTGACCATGTTAACAGGTTAGAGCAGTGACCATGTTAACAGGTTAGAGCAGCTACACAGTGACCATGTTAACAGGTTAGAGCAGCTACACAGTGACCATGTTAACAGGTTAGAGCCACACAGTGACCATGTTAACAGGTTAGAGCTACACAGTGACCATGTTAACAGGTTAGAGCAGCTACACAGTGACCATGTTAACAGGTTAGAGCAGCTACACAGTGACCATGTTAACAGGTCAGAGCAGCTACACAGTGACCATGTTAACAGGTTAGAGCAGCTACACAGTGACCATGTTAACAGGTCAGAGCAGCTACACAGTGACCATGTTAACAGGTTAGAGCCACACAGTGACCATGTTAACAGGTTAGAGCAGCTACACAGTGACCATGTTAACAGGTCAGAGCTACACAGTGACCATGTTAACACATTAGAGCAGCTACACAGTGACCATGTTAACAGGTCAGAGCAGCTACACAGTGACCATGTTAACAGGTTAGAGCCACACAGTGACCATGTTAACAGGTTAGAGCAGCTACACAGTGACCATGTTAACAGGTTAGAGCAGCTACACAGTGACCATGTTAACAGGTCAGAGCAGCTACACAGTGACCATGTTAACAGGTTAGAGCAGCTACACAGTGACCATGTTAACAGGTTAGAGCTACACAGTGACCATGTTAACAGGTTAGAGCAGCTACACAGTGACCCTGTCAACAGGTTAGAGCAGCTACACAGTGACCATGTTAACAGGTTAGAGCAGCTACACAGTGACCATGTTAACAGGTTAGAGCAGCTACACAGTGACCATGTTAACAGGTTAGAGCAGCTACACAGTGACCATGTTAACAGGTTAGAGCTACACAGTGACCATGTTAACAGGTTAGAGCAGCTACACAGTGACCATGTTAACAGGTCAGAGCAGCTACACAGTGACCATGTTAACTGGTTAGAGCAGCCACACAATGACCATGTTAACTGGTTAGAGCAGCTACACAGTGACCATGTTAACAGGTTAGAGCAGCTACACAGTGACCATGTTAACAGGTTAGAGCAGCTACACAGTGACCATGTTAACAGGTTAGAGCAGTGACCATGTTAACATGTTAGAGCAGCTACACAGTGACCATGTTAACAGGTTAGAGCAGCTACACAGTGACCATGTTAACAGGTTAGAGCAGTGACCATGTTAACATGTTAGAGCAGCTACACAGTGACCATGTTAACAGGTTAGAGCAGCTACACAGCCCATGTTAACAGGTTAGAGCAGCTACACAGTGACCAAGTTAACAGGTTAGAGCTACACAGTGACCATGTTAACAGGTTAGAGCTACACAGTGACCATGTTAACATGTTAGAGCAGCTACACAGTGACCATGTTAACAGGTTAGAGCAGCCACACAGTGACCATGTTAACAGGTTAGAGCAGCTACACAGTGACCATGTTAACAGGTTAGAGCAGCTACACAGTGACCATGTTAACAGGTTAGAGCAGCCACACAGTGACCATGTTAACAGGTTAGAGCAGCTACACAGTGACCATGTTAACAGGTTAGAGCAGCTACACAGTGACCATGTTAACAGGTTAGAGCAGCTACACAGCCCATGTTAACATGTTAGAGCAGCTACACAGTGACCATGTTAACAGGTTAGAGCAGCCACACAGTGACCATGTTAACAGGTTAGAGCCACACAGTGACCATGTTAACAGGTTAGAGCAGCTACACAGTGACCATGTTAACAGGTTAGAGCAGCTACACAGTGACCATGTTAACAGGTTAGAGCAGCTACACAGTGACCATGTTAACAGGTTAGAGCAGCTACACAGTGACCATGTTAACAGGTCAGAGCAGCTACACAGAGACCATGTTAACAGGTTAGAGGAGCTACACAGTGACCATGTTAACAGGTCAGAGCAGCTACACAGTGACCATGTTAACAGGTTAGAGCCACACAGTGACCATGTTAACAGGTTAGAGCCACACAGTGACCATGTTAACAGGTTAGAGCAGCTACACAGTGACCATGTTAATGGCTGAGAGCAGCTACACAGTGACCATGTTAACAGGTTAGAGCTACACAGTGACCATGTTAACAGGTTAGAGCTACACAGTGACCATGTTAACAGGTTAGAGCAGCTACACAGTGACCATGTTAACAGGTTAGAGCAGCTACACAGTGACCATGTTAACAGGTTAGAGCAGCTACACAGTGACCATGTTAACATGTTAGAGCAGCTACACAGAGACCATGTTAACAGGTTAGAGCCAGACAGTGACCATGTTAACAGGTTAGAGCAGCTACACAGTGACCATGTTAACAGGTTAGAGCTACACAGAGACCATGTTAACAGGTTAGAGCTACACAGTGACCATGTTAACAGGTTAGAGCTACACAGTGACCATGTTAACAGGTTAGAGCAGCTACACAGTGACCATGTTAACAGGTTAGAGCAGCTACACAGTGACCATGTTAACAGGTTAGAGCAGCTACACAGAGACCATGTTAACAGGTTAGAGCCAGACAGTGACCATGTTAACAGGTTAGAGCTACACAGAGACCATGTTAACAGGTTAGAGCCAGACAGTGACCAGGTTAGAGCCACACAGTGACCATATGTTAACATGGTGGCTCTGGGAGTGATGCGCCATCCTAGGAGATTTGGCGCCAAAACTATTTTCTAGCGTGAGGCACGAAAATCCTCTCTTGATCACGTTCTTGGGTAACGCCATGATGTGCGTGAGCCGCTTCGGTTCAGTGAGGCAGCCATCAGGAAACCATTGTGGACCAAGCCTATGTTTCTCTGCACCGTTTCTCTGTGTGGATTCACCTCATGGAGAATTCCTGTCTGGCAAAACCAAAACGGCAGACTCCCACATTGAAGTTTTACATGTTTACAAAGCCTCCACCTGCTCACTCGACCCCATGCCTACTACCTTGGTCAAGATCTGCCTCCCTGCTCTCTGCCCCACCATGGTCAACATCATCAACTCCTCACTAGAATCTGGTCTCGTCCCCCCCTGCTTCAAAACAGCCTCCGTCACTCCCATCATCAAGAAACCCGGCCTCGACCCAGATGAGCTAAATAACTACCGTCCGATCTCCAACCTTCCTTTCCTTAGTAAAATCTTGGAAAGAGCAGTGGCCGCCCAACTCCAACAATACATGTCCAACCATGAGCTCTATGAGCCTTTTCAATCCGGCTTCAGAACGCAACACAGCACAGAGACCGCCCTCATCAAAATCACCAACGACCTCCTCCTTGCAGCTGACTCTGGCCATATTAGCATCCTCATCCTCCTGGACCTTTCTGCAGCCTTCGACACAGTCTCCCACTCCATCCTCCTCAACCGCCTATCCAACAACCTCGGAATCACTGGCTCAGCACTCTCCTGGTTTCAATCCTACCTCACCACCCGGACACAGTTTATCACCATCGGCGATTCCAGTTCCACCCCGGCCCCAGTCAACCAAGGCGTCCCCCAAGGCTCTGTACTTGGCACAATTCTGTTCACCATTTACATGCTCCCCCTCGGTCAGATCATCCGCCGCCATGGCCTCAGCTTCCACTCCTATGCCGACGACACTCAACTCTACCTCTTCACCAAACCATCCACCCATTTCCCCCACACTCCCTTATCAACTGCCTTCACGAAATAAAAACCTGGATGTCATCTAATCTCCTCAAACTCAACAACAATAAAACTGAGCTCATGGTTGTGGCACCCAAGGCCCTGCTCCGGAAGGTTGGGGATCTCACCCTCAACATAGACGGCTGCTCCATCTGCCCATCCCCTAAGGTCCGCAACCTGGGCGTTATCCTGGACTCCACCCTTTCCTATCAATCCCATGTCAGTTCCCTCACCAAATCCGCCTTCTTCCACCTCAGAAACATCTCCAGACTCCGACCATCACTTTCCGACTCCACAGCTGAGACCCTCATCCACGCCTTCGTCACCTCCCGCCTGGACTACTACAACGGGGTCCTGTCCGGGGTCCCAAGCAAAACCCTGGACAGGCTCCAGTATGTTCAAAATTCAGCTGCCAGGGTTCTAACCCGCACCAAACCCTGGCAGCACATCACCCCCACCCTCAGCCACCTCCACTGGCTCCCCATCAAATCCTGCATCACCTACAAAACCCTCCTGCTCACCTACAAATCCCTTCACGCTCTGGCACCTCAGTACCTCACTGACCTCCTTCACCCCTACACTCAGTCACGGTCCCTGCGATCCACGGACACTGGTCAGCTCTCCATCCCCCGAACCAGACTGCGGATGTTCGGGGACAGAGCTTTCAGTGTGGCAGCTCCCACCCTCTGGAACTCCCTCCCTGCAGAACTCCGCAACGCCCCAACTCTGGACTCATTCAAAAAAACTGCTCAAAACCCACCTCTTCAACTTGGCCTTTAACCCCTAATTTCTCACTTTATATGTATATGTTGTGTCTGTCCACTATGTTTGTTAATTTGTCATCCCCCCCCCTATGTAAAGCGACCTTGGGTCTTCTGAAAGGCGCTATATAAAACGAAGTTATTATTATTATTATTATTATTATTATTATTATTATTATTATTATTATTATTATTATTATTATTATTATGTACGATGGTGAAGTAATTGATCCTGAGAACCGACGAACCACAATTTTAAATAGGCTATTTACAGTTGTAAAGTCAATCCCAATCACTCGGAATGTGAATGTGATATATCATTAAAGAAAATTACTCAACCTCTACTGTCTATGAATGAACACAACACTTTAGATAATAAAGCATTCTTGTTTGTCCTGAACTAGTCACTCTGGTCAGGTCCTGCTCTGTAGCACTGTCTGTCACATTGTGTCACGAAAAGTGGTCCGTTTTTACCTCCGTTTTAAGTTTTCAGAGGATCAGCGGTTTTATGCAATGTCAAAAACATATAGTCCATATAATGAAGTCCCAAGAATTTACTGCAACCACAATCCTCTTCATGACACATTTGAGACAAAAAATTCTCTGAATTTCATAAAAGTCAGTCAAAGCTTACCAAAAGCACGAGCAGTGAACTCCAAGCCCACGTGACTGAACTCAAACTAGAAAGAAACAGACTAAGAAATGACGTAAACTCCATGATAAAAACTGCAAAAAAAAATTTCATCAATGACAAAACTGAGGAAAACAAAAATAAACCATGTGAACTTTGGAAATTACTCAATAATCAACTAGGCTGCAGTAAAAAACTTAAAACCAGGTTCTCAAACATAAACATAAAGACGGACAACACGCTCATCACAGACAAACTGGATGTAGCCAATTACTTAAACACTTTCTTCACAAACATAGCCACAACACTGGTAAACAAACTACCCTCCCACTCAGGGCAGTATGGGGTAGATCACATAGTAGCATACTACAAGAACCTAGGCGTCCACAAAGACGATTTCAAACTGGAAATGGTAACTACAGATGAGGTACTCAATAAACTGAGCGCCCTCCAACCGAACAAGGCCACTGGCCATGACAACATCCCCTCCAAATTCCTCAGAGACTCAGCAGCCGCCATCACCCCAGTCATCACACACATAATAAACCTCTCCATAAAACAGGGACACGTCCCCAAGGACTTCAAAATAGCGAGAGTAACACCCCTGCACAAAAAGGGCAGCAAATTAGACCCAGGCAACTACCGCCCTGTTTCTATCCTTACATCCATCTCGAAAGTCATGGAAAAAATAGTATACGAACAGGTCGAAAAGTACCTTACGGATAAAAATCTAATCTACGAATTCCAATCTGGCTTCAGAACATCCCACTCCACTGACACATGCCTTCTCTATTTGAACGACCACATCAAGCAAGAGGTGGACGCGGGCAAATACTGCGGCATGGTCATGCTAGACCTACAAAAGGCCTTCGACACTGTCAATCACACCATTCTGATTGACAAGCTAAAAGCAATTGGTTTTGATAGTTTATCAGTGAGCTGGATACAATCCTACCTGGAGGGGAGAGAACAGATGGTGGAGGTAAACGGTACCCTATCCCCCCCCCTCACAGTGAACTGTGGTGTTCCACAAGGAAGCATACTAGGACCACTACTGTTCCTAATTTATGCAAATGACATGTCGTCAGCTTGTGACTGCAACTTGTTCCTGTTTGCGGACGACTCAGCCCTGCTGGTCTCTGACAAGAACAAGTTACAGGTTGAAAAAACCCTCAGCTCGGAACTAGGCAAAATCTGCATATGGCTCACCGACAACAAACTATCATTACACATGGGCAAAACAGAGTCCATTCTCTTCGGTTCAAATAACAAACTCAGCAAAACAGACGGCTTCTCAGTTACAGTGGGTGACAATATTGTCACAAGGAAAGATGAAATTACCTACCTGGGTTCCATCCTAGAGGCTAATCTTTCCTGTGACAAAATGGCATCCAATGTAATAAAAAAAGTCAATCAACGAACTCGATTCTTGTACCGGATCTCCTCCCTGGTAAACAAGAATACCCTGAAGACTCTGGCAGGAGCACTCATTCAAGGGTACTACGACTATTGTTGTGAAGGGCCAGATTAAACCGAATATATATATTTATTTATATATATATATTTAATTGTATTTGTATATTCTCTAATATTCCCTGATATCCCTTGTATATTCCTTGTACAATATGCATTGAATATCCATTCTAGCCTACTGAACATCCCATAATAGTCTCCATTCTACTATTGGTCGAGACCTTGGTGCCAGGCTGCCATACCCCTCAGACCCAGTTCAAGCGTACCGCTCGACATGTACGAACAAGTCCTAGTTCCGCGTAGGAATTTGGCTACCGCACCACTAATGGGACTATTTGTTCATAGTGCGTATATATACTGCGCTACTAAAGTAGGACTTTCTTTTCAGTCCAGTTTCTTACCCTCCAATAGAGTCACAGACGTAAAGCCTCCCCGCGATGCCACGTGTGGGAGTAAGGCCAAGTTCGGCCTACCATCGGTATTGAGACATCGTGTATATTAATATTTGAATAGTCATATTTGGCACTATATCGTCGAGTTGGACGTAGTCTATTAAGCTAATAATAGTCTGTTAATATATAGTGCTTCGTGCGGTGAGAATACTACCGTAGTCAGTACCCCATCGTTTCGGGCAGAGAACTGGCTGCTTACCCAGGGTGGTTGACCCTATGTGAAGCTGCACCCGAGGAGCCCCAGAGCCGACGAGCGAGTGGACCTGTATACCGGATTATTCTACCGACGACAGCCCGCCTTCCCAGGCACGGATTATGCTTTGGATACTTTGATTATTCTATGGATAAAGACCCCCGACACTACCGTGTGTTGGAACCCCCCCCCCTGGAGAGGACGTAAGGTGAGGAGACGCTCTGCAAGACGAGGTCTCTCCACATCTCTCCCCCGTGGACCGGAGAGAGCCGGCCCACAAAGAGTCCACCTGCTTTCATCTGTGGTCCAAGGATCGCCGGCGCATTGAACGGCACTACAGTGGGTTCACCTGGGATACCCTTGGCCGGACGAGGCAGCTGGATTCTACCCCCCCCCCCCTCCTACTCCTGTCGGCTTACAAGCGACCGGATTAACCCCCTCTAGTGTATCCAGCCTATAATCATTAAAGTATCATTGCTGTTATTCCTTAACTATTCCAGGTCGTATATTTACCACCTGCGCCTTCAGAGATTGGACATTATCTATTGATATACCGACGAATACTCCTTGCCATAAAAGTGCATACTATTTCAATTCATAAATGTAATTAAGTGATTAAGTGTTTATTCTACACACCATCGCTGTGTAGGAAATAAAGACCTGTTTCTAATTCGTACATTTGTGTTGGATCCGTTTCATCTACGTGAGAGTGTTCATAATAATATATTTATGCCGTGTACTGGGTGGCCGAATATTAAGTACAAAGGTAGTGGTAGTAAGTATCATATCTAGTAATACAGTCAGGGAATTGTACCCCTCAGTTACAATTGGTCCTTCGAGCCGGATGGTAATTAGTGTAATATTAATATAGTGTTATTAATATTGAAATGGCCTATGATGAACACTCCACGAAACGATCCTCCTAACCAACGCCCGCAGCGCGAACGACGGCTCCCTCAGTACTTAGAGGCTTACGCTGTCAGTCAACAACCTAGTCTTCTACTAACAGTAAACGCGGTAAAACTAGAAAGTAAAAGTATGTCTAACCCCAACGCCCAGACTACCCCGACCATAGAGGCCCCTACGGGCTCTAATGTAACTGACCAAGTTCACGGTGGGGACCAGTGGGAACCAGACATGACTTCACACCCCGCCAGTACTGAAGAAGTAGTCCCCGATGAGTCCCGGGAGGAATACAACGCTACCGAGAGAGAACTCGGCACGGAAGAAGACGGGGAGAGCACCGTGGAGATAGAGCTCCAAGGCTCCGCAAGGAGTACCCCGAGGGAAGGCTCCCCTATACAACCGCCTTCTCCCAGCGAGGCAGAGAGGACCCTACAGCAGGCATTCCTCGTCAGCCTGAAAGCCTCTACTGAACGCGATAGACTCCAGGGTGAACGCGATCGATTGCAGCTACAGCAACGGAGCGAAGAAGAGCACATACGCCTGGAAATAAGACGCATTCAGATGGAAGAGAATGTGGCCCGAGACCGAGCAGACAGCCAGCGAGCAGCTGCTGGTGCTCTACGGGACGCAGAGCGCGACAGACAGCAAGCGCAACTAATAGAACAGCTGATCAGACGGACAACACCCTCTCCCTCCGCCAGAGGCTCCAGGAACTCGTCTAGACACACCTCCAGGGCGGCATCCCCTAGCCGAGTAAACAACCCTGAACTTGACCAACAGACGAGGTCTATACCCCCCACAGACCACCTCCCCCCACCGGTCCAAGCGAGACCTAGCAACCGGGAAGGAGCAGCATATCCTGTGGAGAGGCTAAACCAGAGACTACAAGCACTGGATGACCTAACTGAAGACGAAGAGGAAGAGTAGGAGAACCGCGCCCGAAGACAGCACAGTACTCTACCGGACCAGGAGGTCCGGTACAGCCCAGGCTATACTCCCGCGGAGCTGCGCTACAGACCCCCGACTCTATACACGGGTGAGCACGACGCACGACCCGCACCGAGGAACAGCACCTGGACAAGCGGGCCATGGTACACTGCCGGTACCAGCCCATACCAAGGAGCGGGAGGAGACTCGCCTAGGAGGCCTCCCCCCCAACGCTCGCCGATGTATCCACAGTCAGCGTCATACATTGGCACGCCTATGGTACCCGACTTCACCCAAGAGAACCGGGCCCAGTATACAGAACTCCGCATGTGTCTGGAGACCATGTTGGTGGATGTATTGGATGAACGCCACAAATACGCCATCCTACTGCAGCACTTAAAGGTGCCCCGCGCACATAATATAGCGCTCGCCTACGCGACTTCCACCACCCCATACACAGCAGCGCTGGTAGCATTGGACCAGAGGTATGGGCGCATATGGGATTACGTGATCCAGGAGATCCGACACATCGACCGCTTACCCCCAGCAATAGACAATCGAGCACTGGACGACCTGTCCATCAGAGTGCAGTCCCTGGTAGGGATGTTGGGAGCGCAAAGAGAGAAGGGGAAGTATGAACTTTACGCCAACTCAAATGTGGAAAGGATCCTGGAGAAGCTGCCGCCCGCTCGTCAGGAGCGCTTTAGGCGGCAGAGGGACCACAGAGACCCGAATGGCCCCGAACCGAACCTCCTCGATCTAGCAGACTTCCTGGCGAGAGAAGTCAGCAGCCTACGGCTAGATACATTCGGACGGAGCACCCCTGGCTCCAGAGAAGGAACCAGACGACTAAATGATGGAAGAAGATCGGTGACTGTGATGCACCAATCGGAGTCAGTACCGAGCAGCAGGAGCCACAGTACCCCCTCCAGAACGGAGAAGTGGAAGATAGTGTGCCCCTACTGTGAGAAAGAACACTGGCTAGCGCAATGTGACTCCTTCCCCAAGCTGAACGCGGAGGAAGCAGGTCAATGGATAAAGTCCAACAAGCGCTGTTTTCGCTGTGCGCGCTCACACATGGCAGCCGAATGCCGCTTAAAGAAAAGGTGCACCAAGTGCGATGGAGCCCATCTGGACATACTTCACGACAGTAACAGACGGCGCCCTTCACCTGCACCATCCAGCCGCAAAGCGAGCGTCATGTACATCGATCCCGCCAGCAGCAGTGGAGCCCGAGTACTCCTAAAAGTAGTGCGTGTGACACTAAGCTACCAGAATAAAGTCCTGGACACTTACGCCGTCCTCGATGACGGGTCAGAGAAGACCCTGCTGCTTGCCTCCGCTGCGGCCCAGCTAGGGCTGCGGGGAAGCGAAACCCAAATGACAATTCGGACAATAAGACGAGATTTGAAGACGATAAAGGGCGAGAATGTCTCATTCTCTATCGCAGCAAGCGGCCAGCCTGAGCGACGGTACCAGATTGCAGACGCTTTCACCAGCCAAGAAATAGGACTGTTGCGGTACACATACCCCGTCGCCAAGCTGATGGAGAAATATGCACATCTGCGCAAGTTACCGATCCCGCTCATAGACAATGCTATGCCGACCCTGTTGATAGGCTCCGACCATGCAGACCTCATTGTCCCGATAGACCGGGTTCATACCGGACCCCGAGGCTGTCCTGCAGCAGTCGAGACCCGTTTGGGATTGACTCTCCAAGGCCCGCTCGCCAAATCTCTCAACCGAAGTACAGCCACTAGATGTCTCCACTCCCGAGTCACAGAGGGAGAAACCGCACTCCTGCAACACGTAGAGCGGCTATGGAGCTTGGAACAAATGCCCTTTAAGAATGGAAAGAAAGACATTCGCTCTAAAGATGACATTTACGCCATTCACCTCCTCGAGACAGGGACCAAGAGAGTCCCGGTCAACGGCGTGTTGAGATACGCCACGCCACTCCTGCGGCGAGAAGGAATGCCTACTTTCCACGCCAAGACAGACGCCATAGAACGGTACCTGCTGAACACGGAGCGGCGCTTAGCCAAGAACCCCGCCCAAGAGAGTGTATACCGCGCTGAGATTGAGAAGCTCATCACAGCGGGACACGTCACAAAGATGGACATTAAAGAGGCTGACCAGACCACTGAATCGTGGTACGTGCCCCACCACAAGGTCCATCACAACGGTAAAGACCGCATAGTATTTAACTGCAGCTACCAGATCGGATCCCAAAATCTGAATAAAGAGTTACTGCCCGGTCCCACACTCGGCCCCTCCCTACTCGGCGTTCTACTCCGCTTCCGCCAGGAAAAGGTGGCCATCAGCGGGGACATTAAAGGAATGTTCCTGCAGGTGAGATTAGTAGAGGCGGACAAGCCCCTGTTACGGTTCCTATGGAGAGAGAAGCCAGGAGATGAGCACCCAGCCATCTACCAATGGGAAGTCCTCCCCTTCGGAACGACGTGCAGCCCCTGCTGTGCGACATTTGCACTACAGAAACATGTAGCAGAGGACCCAGCAGCGGACGAAGAGGTCCGACACAGCGTAAAGAACAGCTTCTACGTAGACAACTGTCTACAAAGCCTTTCAACCCAGGAAGAAGCCGAGGCTCTCCTGATTAAACTCCGCGCCTCATTGATCAAAGGCGGCTTTGATCTCAGGCAGTGGGCCAGCAGCGATCCGCAAGTACTGCGCAGCCTCTCCTCCGAGGACAAGGCAGCCAGCAGCGAGACCTGGATGGCTACAATCCCGGGAGAAGCCCAGGAGATGACCCTGGGATTGGTGTGGCGATTCAAAACAGATTCGCTTCACTACAGACACAAGCCCCTGACTACGGAGCAGGGAAGGCCGGCGGTGGCGCCGACCACCAGACGGAGTGTGTACACAACACTCGCCCGACAATATGACCCGCTAGGATGTATTCTACCGTACACCACCAGGGCAAAAATGATTGTACGAACATTGTGGGACAAGGACCAGGGCTGGGACGACCCCATTCCCGCACACCTTGCATCCACCTGGAGAGAGTGGGAGATGGAGCTCCACTCACTCACAGGCGTTAATATGCGCCGAAGCTACTTCCCACCCACGGTGAGGCCAGAGACATGCAAAATGGACTTACACGTCTTCAGTGACGCCTCAGAGGTCGCATACGGATCAGTAGCCTACTTACGGGCCCAAGACCAGGGGGGAGAGATCTACACAGCATTTGTCCTCGCCCGCTCGAGAATAGCCCCACGCAAGCAACAATCTATCCCACGTCTAGAGCTCTGCGCAGCCCTAGCCGGAGCGCACCTAGCCACGCTCATCCAACGTGAGCTCACCATACCGGTGTCTAGAACAATCCTGTGGTCAGATTCCACGACGGTACTCGCCTGGATCAAATCGGACTCATGCAAGTACAAAGTCTTCGTGGGAGTCAGAGTCACCGAGATTCAAGACTTAACTGAAGAGTTAACCGGAGAAACAGAGTGGCGCTACGTTGATACAAAACAGAACCCAGCTGACGTCATCACCCGGGGGATGCCCCTGGATGACCTCACCCGTCGCAATGTCTACAGTGACGGCCCCGCATTCCTAAGACTCCCGGAAGGACAGTGGCCCATGCCTATCCCGAGGGAAGCAAGTCCAGAGGAGGTGGAAATTAAGAAGTCTGTGTTCTGTGGATTGAGCACCGTAGCCTCCACCGACCCTAACATAAACGATTGCACGTCCATAGAGAGTGCACAACAAAGAACATTCCTGCGGTACCACCCGGAGTGCAAGTCCCCCGCTGATATGTCAGCGGCTAACTACGAGGAAGCAGAATTGCTTCTACTGCAGCGAGCCCAGAGAGACTCGTTCCCCGATGAATTGGCCTGTCTACAGGGAGGAAAGCCCGTCCCATCCGACAGCAGATTAATTCACCTGGCCCCCGAGAGCGACGCTCACACCCTCATCAGAGTGGGTGGTCGCCTACGCAGAGCCCCCAATCTACCGGATGACATTAAATACCCGATCGTATTGAACAGCCGACACAAGGTCACAGAGCTGATTATAAAGAAATACGATGAGGATGTACATCACGCAGGAGCAGAAAGAGTCTTCGCGGAAATCAGACGTCGTTACTGGATCCTACAAGGAAGAGAGGCGGTACGACGCTTCCAACGAACATGTCTAGACTGCCGCAAGTGGCGCGCGCAGCCCAGCATACCAAGGATGGCTGACCTTCCTCCATGTCGCCTCCGAATCGGTGACAAGCCATTCCACTCAACGGGTATGGACTGCTTTGGCCCGCTGCACATAAAGAAAGGAAGAGGAACCGAGAAGCGGTGGGGTATTGTATTCAAATGCATGACCACCAGAGCGATACACATCGAGCTTCTCCCGACCATGAGCGCAGACTCATTCCTTATGGCCTTCCGTAGATTCATATCACGGAAAGGAAGACCGTCTACCCTATTGTCCGATCATGGGACAAACTTTAAAGGCGGCGAAAGAGAGCTGAGAGAGAGCTTCCAAGCTATGGGCCCAGAACTTAAGACCCACCTCGCTCCAGCACAGGTTGATTTCCAATTCAACCCCCCAAACGCACCCCACTTCGGTGGCACTTGGGAACGAGAAGTGCGCTCCATAAAGACAGCCCTGTACGCAGTACTTGGGGCCCAGACTGTGGCGGAAGAAGTCCTAATGACAGTCCTCACGGAGATTGAGGGAGTACTTAACTCGAAGCCCCTCGGATATGTCTCCAGTGATGTGGCGGATATCGACCCAGTTACCCCCAACACACTCCTGATGGGGCGGCTAGATCCCACATTACCCCAGACAATGTACCGGCCTGAAGAAGCGAACGGCCGACGGATGTGGAGGTACAGCCAAGTATTAGCCGACAAGTTTTGGAACAGTTTCCTACTGCACTACCTACCGTCTCTACAGACCCGCCAGAAGTGGGTAAAGGAGAGAGACAATTTGACAGAAGGAACAGTCGTCATGATTATTGATCAATCACTGCCCAGAGCTATGTGGCCGGCCGGCCGCGTAAGCAAAGTGATCACCGGTGCCGACGGCAAGGTCCGAGCAGCTGAAGTGCTCGTCCAGGGTCGCACTTACACCCGTCCCGTGGCAAGGCTCATAGAACTGCCTCGACTCCCAGACACAATCGATGATGACCATGACCCTACAACCCTATGACTTTGTGAAGTTGACTGACCCCTACAGCAAACCCTTATGTGTAAATAGACAACGCGATTAATCTGTCTCCGTTTAACTGATTAGGTCTGGGACCTATTCAGGGGGTGGCTGTTGTGAAGGGCCAGATTAAACCGAATATATATATTTATTTATATATATATATTTAATTGTATTTGTATATTCTCTAATATTCCCTGATATCCCTTGTATATTCCTTGTACAATATGCATTGAATATCCATTCTAGCCTACTGAACATCCCATAATAGTCTCCATTCTACTATTGGTCGAGACCTTGGTGCCAGGCTGCCATACCCCTCAGACCCAGTTCAAGCGTACCGCTCGACATGTACGAACAAGTCCTAGTTCCGCGTAGGAATTTGGCTACCGCACCACTAATGGGACTATTTGTTCATAGTGCGTATATATACTGCGCTACTAAAGTAGGACTTTCTTTTCAGTCCAGTTTCTTACCCTCCAATAGAGTCACAGACGTAAAGCCTCCCCGCGATGCCACGTGTGGGAGTAAGGCCAAGTTCGGCCTACCATCGGTATTGAGACATCGTGTATATTAATATTTGAATAGTCATATTTGGCACTATATCGTCGAGTTGGACGTAGTCTATTAAGCTAATAATAGTCTGTTAATATATAGTGCTTCGTGCGGTGAGAATACTACCGTAGTCAGTACCCCATCGTTTCGGGCAGAGAACTGGCTGCTTACCCAGGGTGGTTGACCCTATGTGAAGCTGCACCCGAGGAGCCCCAGAGCCGACGAGCGAGTGGACCTGTATACCGGATTATTCTACCGACGACAGCCCGCCTTCCCAGGCACGGATTATGCTTTGGATACTTTGATTATTCTATGGATAAAGACCCCCGACACTACCGTGTGTTGGAACCCCCCCCCCTGGAGAGGACGCAAGGTGAGGAGACGCTCTGCAAGACGAGGTCTCTCCACATCTCTCCCCCGTGGACCGGAGAGAGCCGGCCCACAAAGAGTCCACCTGCTTTCATCTGTGGTCCAAGGATCGCCGGCGCATTGAACGGCACTACAGTGGGTTCACCTGGGATACCCTTGGCCGGACGAGGCAGCTGGATTCTACCCCCCCCCCCCCTCCTACTCCTGTCGGCTTACAAGCGACCGGATTAACCCCCTCTAGTGTATCCAGCCTATAATCATTAAAGTATCATTGCTGTTATTCCTTAACTATTCCAGGTCGTATATTTACCACCTGCGCCTTCAGAGATTGGACATTATCTATTGATATACCGACGAATACTCCTTGCCATAAAAGTGCATACTATTTCAATTCATAAATGTAATTAAGTGATTAAGTGTTTATTCTACACACCATCGCTGTGTAGGAAATAAAGACCTGTTTCTAATTCGTACATTTGTGTTGGATCCGTTTCATCTACGTGAGAGTGTTCATGATAATATATTTATGCCGTGTACTGGGTGGCCGAATATTAAGTACAAAGGTAGTGGTAGTAAGTATCATATCTAGTAATACAGTCAGGGAATTGTACCCCTCAGTTACAACTATGCTTGCACCTCATGGTACCAAAGCACCTCAAAGGCACTAAAAACCAAATTACAAACATCTCAAAACAAACTAGTCAGACTACTGCTTGACCTGACTCCTAGAACCCACCTCACCCCTGCACACAACCTAGGATGGCTTAGAGTAGACAACAGAGTACAGCAACTTGCAATGGGCCTGGTCTACAAGATACACTACACGACCAAGGTACCCATGTACATGTCAAAATACTTCCCAAAGGTCAGTGAATACCACGATCACAACACCAGAGGGAGCTCCACAAATCATGTAAAACCCAGATTCGGCTCAAACAAGGGACTAAACACGTTTCGCAATTATGCCACAACAATGTGGAACGCCCTACCCAAAGCTGTAAAGGAATGTAAATCACTACCCACCTTCAAAAACACTCTCAAAGAACACCTACGGGAGACTGCAATTCAAAACTGGCCCCTACAAATGTCCTAACCCAGTTGTACAATAAAGACCAAGCATGGCTTTGTCAGTATTCCAATGTACAGCCCCACCCAACCCCACCCCACCTACCCAACCTCCTCCAATGTACAGTTTCCATGTCAAATGTATGTCAGTATTCTAATGTACAGTGTCCCCCCCCCCCTACCCAACCCCCCCCCCCCCCCCCCCCCCCCCCCCCCCCACCTCCAATGTACAGCCCCACCCCACCTACCCAACCTCCCCCAATGCACAGTTTCTATGTCAAATGTATATACTCTTCTTCTGGATTTTTTTAGTATCACAAACAGTACTGTATTTGAAAATCTGGTATGTTATAAATGTATAGATGTAGCAGTACTGT
>NW_028171636.1:0-12500 GCF_963971535.1 Notolepis coatsorum
GCTAATCTTCTCTCACACTGAAGCGTAGCAGCACCGCTCACCCCGCGCGTGGGGTCAGACCAGGCCAGGCCAGGCGGACGCATATATGTGGGAGTCTCAGCGTGGGCGTGAGGGAGGAGGGTATATTCCTGCGTCTGGCGCGGCATCTGAACAACACAGCGCTTTCTCTCTCCAGCCCTCAGAAGCAAGCCGCCACCGAGAGAGAAGAGGAAAGTCTATTCCTGATGTTTCTTTTCTCCTCCGCTGTGTGAGTCACCGGCCCCGGTCTCTCTCTCTCTCGGGGGAGAGAAATGTTCTTTATTGAGCTCAGTGAAGCTGCCAGGCGCTCTAGCCCTGCGAGTGGTTGTACTAACTATGCCCCTTTTGGGATGCGAGCAAACAGCCCCCCCCCCATCCCCGTCCCCACCCGTCCCCCGGGGGCCCCACCCTCACAGATCAGAGCCCCCCCCCCCCCCCCCCCCCCACGGGGTTTCACGTATAGCGGGGTCTCTACAAAGCGTTCGCACCTCTCGATTCATCGCGTTTTGTAAAAAAAATAAATAAAAAAAAGGGCCCGGGAGGAACTCGCGTTTCTCGCGTTCATTTATCTTCCCTTTAGCGCTTTGTTCCACAACGCTGTCCATTCTGTCGCTCTGTTTTTTATTTGCATTTCAGACCTGACGGAGAGAGAGAGAGAAAGAGAGAGAGAGAGAGAGAGAGAGAGAGAGAGAGAGAGAGAGAGGGGCGTCGCAAAGACATAGATGGCTGGAGCCATGTTTTTTTTCCGTTGGTCACTAAATATACCAACGCCGACAAACCCCGCCTCGTGGAATTGTTCCTGTCGGCCCCTATCGCCGTTTTTCAATGAAAAGGACCGGGTGTTTCTGAGGACACGCGTTATGAATGAGAGGTGATTCAGCGCTGCAGATGCTGCCGATTAAAACTGTCAGCCGGGACACATGGCGTATCTTCTGATTACTTCCATACTCCGTTGGCGCAAATAATTTCATTCCGCCTCAGTCCCGGTTAGGAAGTGTTTGATCACACAGTCTCTTTGGCTCGCCTCTCGCGCTAAACCACGTTATAAATCACGCTGGCTTCTCTTCGCATCTTGCTGTCGACTATTGGATTAGCCCCGTGCGCCAATGGCACGCCTTCTTCTGCTGAAGACTTGTGCACCTATCACTGACCAGAGCCCGCCCCCCCCCCCCCCCCCCCCCCCCCCCCCCCCGCCCCCCTCTGTTAGTAAGCATAACCAGGCCCTTTCCGTTTCTTCACGCGGAGGATTTCGTTCCTCACCCGCACCTTCTGAGACGACTACGCCAGCCTGCTTCCCCTTCCTCCGCACAGGAAGAGCACTTAAAGTGCGGGGGAAGCCCCTTTCCCTTCCCCCAGCCTCGTCGGTGGCTAGGGGATCCCCCTCCCCTCCCCACCCACGTCCTGAGTTTGACGGCGCGGCGACGTCGAGGACGACCCAGCTTCACCCGGATTCCCCAGACCCCCCCCAGCAGGTCGTGGCTAATAAGGGTCTCCCCCCTTCAGCCTCTCCTCCCTGAACCCCCACGGTATGGTTCTACTGCCAACCACGACCAACGTCTCGGCAGCTGTTCAATGGACTGCGTTTCATATGAATGCGGTCAAGTTACACCAAGGCCGCTTTATGGAAGTCCGCCATTGTGTTCATGTAAGTAAGTACGATGATGTGGTGGACACAGTATAATGTTTGTATAAAGTATTAAAACGTGCACTGTACACACCTGAAATTAAAAACCCTTTAAATCATTTCCACAAAGTGTTTCCAAGACCAAAGTGGTTCAAGCTAAAAGCTTTTCACCCCCCCCCCCCCCCCCCCCCCCCCTGCAGTGCGGAGTTGCTGATTTGAAAGAACCTAAACAAAAGGTTTCCAAAGAGAAGTAAGTACACAGGCGTAGGCCCCGGCCTCCCACCCGACGTCGACGACGGGGGGCTCGGTTCGTATCGAAGGCTCCTGCCGACGGGGCCACACACCGCCCGCCCCCCCACACCTGCCATACACACGGCTGGAGGAGCGTGGGCAGCGCGACGCCTCTACCATGCTGTTCATAAACGCAGGTCGGGAGCACGCACGGCACAGCGCCCCCCCGGACCCCCGTAAGGCATCCGCCCCCCCTCCTACCTGTCCTACATGCAGCCCCGGGTTAACCCCCCGCCCCCTGCACTCCCGGCATGTGTTTGCGGTTGTCGGTTCAGGTTCAAGTGGATATAATTTTCGACAATATAGCCCCCCCCCCCCCCCCTGAGGTAACAGTCTCGATCTAAGACCCATCTCTGTTCAGAGTTGTTTCCTTCCCTCAGCCCTTCTCACAGTTCACAGTGCAGCTAGTGAGGCAGCACCGCGAGTCTCAGCACAGCGCCCGCTCATCATGACAGTGCTGTTTCACAGAGCGCTGCACAGAGCGTTGCAGAGAGCATTGCAGAGTGTTGCAGAGAGCATTGCAGTGTGTTTGCAGAGAGCATTGCAGTGTGTTGCAGAGAGCATTGCAGAGAGCATTGCAGTGTGTTGCAGAGAGCATTGCAGTGTGTTGCAGAGAGCATTGCAGTGTTGCAGAGAGCATTGCAGAGTGTTGCCAGAGAGAGCATTGCAGTGTGTTGCAGAGAGCATTGCAGAGTGTTGCAGAGAGCATTGCAGTGTGTTGCAGAGAGCATTGCAGAGTGTTGCAGAGAGCATTGCAGAGTGTTGCAGAGAGCATTGCAGAGTGTTGCAGAGAGCATTGCAGTGTGTTGCAGAGAGCATTGCAGTGTGTTGCAGAGAGCATTGCAGAGAGCATTGCAGTGTGTTGCAGAGAGCATTGCAGTGTGTTGCAGAGAGCATTGCAGAGTGTTGCAGAGAGCATTGCAGTGTGTTGCAGAGAGCATTGCAGAGTGTTTGCAGAGAGCATTGCAGAGTGTTGCAGAGAGCATTGCAGAGTGTTGCAGAGAGCATTGCAGAGTGTTGCAGAGAGCATTGCAGAGAGCATTGCAGAGAGCATTGCAGAGTGTTGCACGTAGGGTGACCAGATCCCAATAAACCAAATGTGGGACAAATGGTATGTTTGTGAGGGACAATGTGGGCCCCCCCCTCCCCAGCGCAGCCCCCCCCCCCCCTTTTTTTTGGGTGGACTGTCCCTGTCCCCTCCATCAAGGCTCATCCGCCACTGTCCTCATTAAAATGACCACAAGCCTAATATGTTTAGCCCTTATTCATTTATTTTTATTTTCCTTTTGTCTCTAATGGGTGTTAAGTACTGAAAATAAATAAAATTACCACCCAGACTTACAATCACTTATGATTATAGGTCTGGACCCCCAGTCTTATCACACACATGCACACGCACGCACACACACACACACACACAGACACACACACACACACACACATAATGAGCACCCGGACTATGCATAATGACCCACCCTCACAACGCTTTTTCACTCTCCTGCCCTCTGGGAGGAGAATGAGGAGCCTCCGAGCTGCAGGACCAGCAGACCGAGAGACAGCTTCATACACCAGGCTGTCAGGAAGCTGAACTCTCTCCCAGCTCTCCCCTCCTCTACCCTGCCACCACAGAACCTGGACTAAGAACACCCCCCCCCCACTGACACACACACACACACACACCCAGCCCCCCCCCCCCCCCCCCCCCCTCCCCCCCCCTCTCTTACCTGCCTCCACATAATCTGGACTCCTCTCTTACTCTGCCCCCCACAGACTCTGGACTACCCCTCTGCCACTTTACTTTACTGCCATTATTTAGTTTATTTATTTAGTGTACATCATATATTAGTTTACTGCCATATCCATCATCTCACTGCCACTTTACTGCCATTATTGTATTATTGGATTTTACTGCCATTATTTATTATTCATACTTACTATGTACCATCTACCATGCTGCTAAAAGTTCTCGTTTACATCTATATTTACATTCACTCATACATTAACTTTTTTTTAGCTACTGTCTACATTGTATATATAGTCCTGTATACTGTCCATATGTTACTTTATGTTTATAGTATATCAAGTCAAGTCAAGAGTTTTATTTGTCACGGCATACAAGTATACAATGAAATGCGGGGGGTCTTACTTTATGTTTATATTAGATTGTGTTCTTTATATATACACTGTGGGAGGGGGAAATGCTATTGCATTTCTGTGTATGTCTTGCACATTACGAGAGGTGACAATAAAGCTGACTTTGACTTTTGACTAACAAAAGTAACTCACCAAAACAACTCACAAGTCCAGGGATTCACACTGGCACTGCAGTGATGAGAGCAGAGCAGGAACAGTAATGGCACAATAATAAAGAATATGACGTTAGCGCGGATGACAACCAATCATGCGGGACATGGTCTCAGGCCCTGTTTAGACGGAAACGCTAGCAGGTGAATCCGCAAAAATATTTTTTTGGATGTGCCTTTCGTTTATACGGAAACAGCGTTTTTACGGGGTGAAACCGCAAAAAAGTGAGACTACCTTCCAGGGTGGAATTCCTAGAAACGATAAACCTTTGCGCTATCATCTAAACTGTCAAACCGCATAAAACGATGACGAAAGGGTTCTATATATATCTATGGTTGTCAAGGCTATCGTCGCGCGTACTGCTTACATCACAGGCATGCGCCAGTAGCCTAGAAGCGTAAACAAAGCATGTCTGATTCTATCCATGGCGATCACCTGAAGGCTACATTGGCAGTACTTTTAAATACACAAGAATCTGTCCCGCGGCTATCACAACTATTAGTGACTGGACCCACTGTCTGTGAGTGACTCTGCTTTGGTCCAATCACATTCCCCACCCACAGTCTGCGAATCAGAGGCAGAGTAGGGCGGGTCTTCACAGCACGTCTGGTTGTCTCAACGACCTGAGGCGATCTGATTGGCCACTGACGTTTCTGGTCATGTGACATCTGCGCCAATCGTGTGACAGCGGGGCTCCGTCGTCTCGAGCCTTTCAGCCTCGTCTGCACGCAGAATTCCATCCCAAAACACTAGTCTAAACGCAAAATTTAAAGTGAGACCGCAAGACGACTTTTGCGGTTTCTGTTCAGACTCTCTCCGTCTAAACGTAGCCTCAATGTGCGTGACGGGTGAAAAGAGACAGAAATGCTGTACAATCACGCGCAATGCGTGACGTCTGGCCACCCTAGTTGCATGGATCATTGCAGAGTGTTGCAGAGAGCATTGCAGTGTTGCAGAGAGCATTGCAGAGTGTTGCACAGATCATTGCAGCGTGTTGCAGAAAGCATTGCAGCGTGTGGTACAGATCATTGCAGAGTGTTGCAGAGAGCATTGCAGAGTGTTGCAGAGAGCATTGCAGAGTGTGGTACAGAACATTGCAGAATGTTGCAGAGAGCATTGCAGAGTGTTGCAGAGAGCATTGCAGAGTGTTGCAGAGAGCATTGCAGAGTGTTGTAGAGAGCATTGCAGAGTGTTGCACAGATCATTGCAGAGTGTTGCAGAGAGCATTGCAGAGTGTTGCACAGATCATTGCAGAGTGTTGCAGAGAGCATTGCAGAGTGTTGCAGAGAGCATTGCAGAGTGTTGCAGAGAGCATTGCACAGAGTCTTGTACAGAGCGCTGCCATTACCATCCTAACCAACTAATATTAGGGAAGCTTAGCTAGTGACACACTCTGAGATACTCTCCTTTCTTTCTCATCTGATCTTTTATTCTGACACCATGTTGTTTTTGTGTTTGTGTATTTATTATTATCCATTAAAGATAGTTTGTGTTTCTTTATTCCACCATATGGATCAGGTAGGCATCACATGTGACAGGTACATACTAACGTGTCTAACATATCTCAAGGACTATAATATCCTTGTTGATGTCAAGTCAAGTCAAGTCGGGGACGGTAATGGCTAGAGGGCCGCATTACAGCCAGCTGCCCGAAAGAACACATGCTCTGTGCAACGCGCTGCAAAGCCTTGGACCTAAATTACATCACGCCACAGCAGCTTTATGGAAGTCCGCCATTGTTTTCATGCAGTAAGTGTTCCTCCACAGTGTCTGTGGTGCTTTTTTCCTATTGCTAGGTTTTTTTTGTGAGTTTTTCCTTACCTTCCCTGGGGCATGTCTGGGAGCGTTGCATTTATTTATTTGACATTTATTTTGGATTTCATGGTGGGTTTTTTGTTCTTGATTTATTGTGATGTTTCTTCTTGACTTGTTTAAAGAAGACTTGTCCGGCCCATGGGGACATACACGTGTGACTTCGGGCTTCACAAATAAATTTGATTTGATTTCAATTTGGTGGACAGTATAATGTGTTGACAACCGTTCACTGTACACACCTGAAACCAAACAAAAACGCTTTAAATCATTTCCACAAAGTGTTTCCAAAACCAAAGTGGTTCAAGCTAAAACGGGGGTTTCACATCCCCCTGCAGTGCGGAGTTGCTGTTTTTAAGAACCTACTACACGACAAGTTTCCAAAGAGTGTAAGTACAGGTGTATGTTCAAGGCCTAGTCATGACCTGGAATAAGGACTGGAACTGGAATACACTGGAATTGGAATTACGTTGGCTTCAATAAAGCCTACACAGTGGAACATGTACATGATGCATCTTGACCTAGTTCCACGCCTTCTCAAAGAAGACTTGTACAATAATACATAACGCTTTGTTGATCCTGCTTACTACCGACCGCATAATAGCTTTCCCAGTCCACGGAGAGACCGGTTGTGATTCACAGCCAATCACACAGACTAATAGGCGTTAGAACACTGCAGATAATTTTCCTGGGATGTCACTGAGATAACACATGATTCTATTAACCCCTTGAGAAGATGCATTAGCGAGATTCTGTCACGGTTGTGATATCTCTTGTCTCTCTCTCTCTCTCTCTCTCTCTCTCTTGTTTCTCTTTCTGTCTCTCTCTCTTGTTTCTCTCTCTGTCTCTCTCGTGTTTCTCTGTCTGTCTCTCTATCTTGTTTCTCTCTCTCTCTCTTGTTTCTCTCTCTGTCTCTCTCTCTCGTGTTTCTCTCTGTCTCTCTCTCTCTTGTTTCTCTCTCTGTCTCTCTCTCTCTTGTTTCTTTCTCTGTCTCTATCTCGTGTTTCTCTGTCTGTCTCTCTCTCTTGTTTCTCTCTCTGTCTCTCTCTCTTGTTTCTCTCTCTCTCTTGTTTCTCTCTCTCTTGTTTCTCTCTCTCTCTTGTTTCTCTCTCTCTCTCTTGTTTCTTTGGCTGTATCTCTCTCTCTCTCTGTCTCTCTCGCTTGTTTCTCTCTCTGTTTCTCTCTCGTGTTTCTCTCTCTCTCTTTTGTTTCTCTCTCTCTCTTTTGTTTCTCTCTCTCTCTCTCTCTTGTTTCTGTCTGTTTCTCTCTCTTGTTTCTCTCTCTGTCTCTCTCTCTTGTTTCTCTCTCTCTTGTTTATCTCTCTTGTTTCTCTGTCTCTCTCTCTTGTTTCTCTCTCTCTCTTGTCTCTCTCTCTCTCTTGTTTCTCTGTCTGTCTCTCTCTTGTTTCTCTCTCTGTCTCTCTCTTGTTTCTCTATATCTCTCTCTTGTTTCTCTCTTGTGTTTCTCTCTCTCTCTTGTTTCTCTCTCTGTCTCTTGTGTTTCTCTCTCTCTCTTGGTTCTCTGTTTCTCTCTCTTGTTTCTCTCTCTGTCTATCTATCTATCTTGTTTCTCTCTATATCTCTCTTGTTTCTCTATCTGTCTCTCTGTCTCTCTCTCTCTCTCGTTTCTCTCTCTGTGTCTCTCTCTCTCTCTCTATCTCTCTCTCTGTCTCTCTCTCTCTCTCTCTCTTGTTTCTCTCTCTGTCTCTCTCTCGCGTTTCTCTGTCTGTCTCTACCGACGGCGTCTCCCCCTCTCCTTGTAGTTCCACCCCGGTCCTGCAGGTGTCCTTGCGTGTCTCCCATGTGCGTTCCTCCCCCGTCTCCCGGTCCGACACCAGCTGTTTGTCATCTGCCATCAGCCTCAGCTGTTGCCAATCAGTCATCACCCGCTTCTGTACTTAGGTCCATAGGGCGGTGTAGTCTGACGTCGCTTTCGACCGCCCGCAGGGTCCACCCGTATAGGGATTTATCATTGGGAAAATGGATTATCGGCTATTGTAACAATTCTGCCTCATGAATATTGAAAAGCTTTCCATTTTTGCACAAAACGTGTTCCCTTCTATCCCTAACATTATTGTTTAAGCATTTTTGGTTGAAATACAATTTGGCGATAATTTTTTACGATTAATTGCGAATATTTTCATGTTGAGCTATAGATTGTAGATGAATACGCACAGAAAGGTACACCATGCAAATGTTCATGCTTTATTTGTTTTAAACGAGATTTAGAAATGGTCAATGGGGAATTACATTGCGTTTTTCAAGATGGTGGACCGGCCGGAAACAGCAATAACGTAACCACTACACCTCCCTATTCCATTCCCCCAGGCGGTCTTTGCTTGTACGTCATTCTGCGTTCCCCAGTGTCCCCGCTGTTACTAGCCGCTACTTATAGTAGATATTTGTTTGCCCTGCCTGTTCCTCTCCTGTCTCTTAGTGTTGTTAGTCATTTGTTTGTCACTAGTTTATGTGAGACTGCAAGGTTGCCAACCGTCCCTGCCAATGTTTGTTCCTTCCTGCCTGAAGGCTTTGAGTAAAGCCTGTTTGATTACCACACCTTCAACCTGCCTCTGCCGCCATCTCTCTGCGCCTGGGCACAAACAAGACATGTTACACAGGTTCATAATGAAACATAACTCCTGCGTCGGTCGACGCAGCCACAGAACTTGGATGAAGAAGGGAATTTGCATTCTGCCTGATCTCTTGTTCTCGAATGCAATGTAGTTGAAATGACTAGGGCTGACCTTCGAATATTTTTTTGGCATTCGAAGCTTCAGGGCAGAGATTCGATTTTAATTCGAAGCTTCGAGATAAAAAAAAAAATATATATATATATAATCTTTTTTTTATGTTGTGGGACTTGTACAGGACTTTGTTCAACTTTGTCAGTGCTGTAAAGTTTAAACCTTTTTAAATCTTAGACAAACTAAACACTTTGCTTTCATGAAATATTGTAAGCCATCATTTGAGGCTTTATAAAAGCAGCACAATGAACACAAATCTGTCAGTGCCGAGTCCGACCTCATCTTAAAAAACAAACAGCATTGCTTGTTGTAGTTAACAAAGACAGGCTGAGTTGATTTTGCAAAAAATCCCTGGTCCTGTTGTGACTATTTTTGTGTATTTATTGTATTTTATATTGTATTTTGTATTCGTCTGTTTCTTTGTACCGTGAATCACTTTGGTGCAACTTCCGTTGGTTTTAAATGTGCTATTTAAATAACGGTGACCCATGACCTTGACAGGAGATCCCTGGGAGATCAAACAAAAGCTATATTCTTCAGTATATAAAAGTATAAAAGAATGATGGAAACAAATAATGAGTGAATAATAGTGATACAAGTTAGGAAAGAAAGAATACAAATTCTTTTTTTTAAAGTGTGTGAAAGTGAACCTCGCCACGGGCTCGTGGATGCTCCTTAATTGTTTTCACGGTGGAATCAAGGGGCGCTGGCCGATCTTTTATTAAGGAAACACAGTCATTCCTGCGGTAGACCAAACACTGTTGATGGAGCTAAAAGCTTATGGTAGTGGAGCTGTGTCAACAGTCCGGTCCATGTCGGATGGCTAATAAACCACAGAGCGTACAGGGAGATGGATTCTATTTTGGGAAGCCGTCGGACAAGACGGGCGTCTGCCGGACCAAACCAGACGGCGTGATGATTCATATAGACCTGTTGGCTGACCACATCACTCAGTGTGCGCTCTATAGACCCGTTGGCTGACCCCATCAGACTCAGTGTGCGCGCCGCGCATCAAGGGGACAAAAGGAACGTAATCCTGGTCAGAACAGCGGGGCGGACTACAATATATTTGCATTCGTTAGCCATGCTGCTAGCGATATAAACAATCAATCCATGCCAAAGCTAGATAGACCTCTGTACACATTGTGAAAAAACGGAAAAAAGCTGTAAAGGACCCATTGCGATTTGTATGTGCTATGAGTTAGGGATAAATGTTGGGAATATATATAAAAAATGTCTAGGCAATATCCATTGCAATTTACTAGATAATATTAAGACATGTATGCCTTGACGTGTGTGATTTTACCGGAAATTCGATACCCGTAGGCAGAGGTGCGTTCCTCATATCAACTCTGATTGCACGCACGCTAATGACGCGCATGCGCATAAATGTTCCCTCGCTTAAGCACAGACTAAAGACAGTGCCTAATTGCCTCTACGACTGGAATGTAACACATTTCATTCACAAGTTCTGTGTGAATGTATCTGAGAACGTATTTAACACACCTGACGACCGGCGCTATTGATATGCAAAGTAGCCCAGGTGGGTACGTATAGCGAGTTGGCGAGTGCAGCGCATTCCTGTGTGCACGCGCGTGCCGTGCACATCCGTGCATGTGCGTGCACGCGCTTCTGCTCAAATCTTTGGGTGCACGGAGTGCAACCCCGTCCCATGAAGAACGCATCCCTGCCCGTAGGCCTACATAAATCTGTCCCTATGGGCGCACCGTAGATCTGACAATACAGCTGAAAGCGCCTGTTAATGTAGTCGGCAGCAGGAAAGTTTGACGCGTCTTTTGTATCGCTTTGTATTTCTGTGCGACGTTTATCCTTTTGTATCCCCATGTGTTGACCGGTGAGAGTGCTTCCAGCTACTACGCCCCAAAACATACCTTTTTAGCTTTTAAATGAATTATTATCAATTTTTTTAATTTTTTTATTTTTCTTTGTTTCTTATTATTTTTACTTAAATATTTTATTATCATTTTCTTTTGTTATTTTTTAATGTCTTATTTTTCAGTGAATTTCGTTTCTTATTGTTTACTGTCTAATATTGCTATTGTAATTTAGAAAAAATTTATTATCATTTTATAAAAAAATTGTGTAAAGCACTTTGAGCTGCAATCTGTATAAATGGTGCTATATAAATAAAGTTAGTATTAAAGTTATTATTATCTCGCAGACGGCAGACCGCAGTCTCACACCCCTCGATCACTGCGACGAACAACGAGCCGCACTGAAAAACCTCCGCCGTCGGTCCTAACAAAGCTTTAACCTCTTAACATTTAGCATAAAACGCCTTTCGATTGCGTACCCAAAGTAAATTGAAAGCTATTCTTGAATCATGTATAGCACATGCATATTACAGAGTGCTACTGTAATAGAGTTACAGATGTTTGAACACACTGATATAAACGTTTATTTGACTTACGTCTGAATTATTTTGCAAACAGCTGGAAAACACAATGGGGCCATAGCCTGAAGTCTTATCTAAGTACAGGTCCAACGTTGATAACAATACCACAGAAAATGAGCGTTTTACACATGTTTTTTCTAATGGTATAGGTATGTTTATCCAAAATGGCCATTGGCACCAATGAAGTAATGTGCGCAGGATATGTCGAACGAGCCAAGACCTTTAAAAGGTTAATTGACCGCATTCACACGGCGGCCATATCCTTCCTACCCCTGTGCGAATGTGGTCACGGGCTCGTCGTGGAGTCTTCAAAGTACCACACCAAGTGCCTAGCAACAAAGCCTCTCTCCCCCGTGGCGCTAATTGTGCCTCATTAATGATTACACTATTCATAAAACCGCTTAATTGTACGGCGTTGTCATTTTACTGCTCCCTCTTCAACGGCGTATTAATAGAACACAATTAGTGTCGAGGCTTCTATCCGTAGCGGCGGCGACGGACCGAGATGAGCTCTGAGTCACACGGAACAGTTTTGTTCCTATTCGGTGGAGTGCAAAGGGGGAGACAACAGGTCCCGACCGCAGACATCAGGAACGTTAAGCCGCCGCCGTCTCTCGGCCCTAATTGGCATCTTTCACTCGTGGATTGTTTGCTCTGGTTTTCTTTTTTTTTATATCACATAGCGCAATACAAGTATGTCCTTCGTTCTCAAGAGCGCTCTAAAACTGGATGTTCCCTATTATGAGAACTGAATTGTGGAAAAAGGGCTTTTAAATATGCTGCTCCTTCATCCTGGAACAAGCTACAGGAGGACCTAAAATCACCAGGACTGGTCACCCTTCGGAGAATTTAAAGCCATTTAAAAATCCTACGAATTCAGTTCCCTCGGACAGTGCAACTGTGTTTGATAACTTGCCTGAAATTGGAGCTTGCTGTGAACTTTCTGCTGCCTTGCTTGGCCAGATCGCTCTTGAGAAAGAGATATTAATCTCAATTATGCTTATCTGGTTAAATAAAGGATTTGATTGATTGATAGTGGGAATGCAGGGCTTGAGCGGCAACAGGAGCAGCAGACCAGCCTTCCCATCGTTCATCCATTCGTGAATCAAAGGTCAAACGTATTTCTGTGTAAAAAGATTACTGTGTAAAAAGGCTGTTACAGTTTCAGTTAAAGTACAGAACAGTGATCGTTTTCACATCTCGTCGCGTAATAATCCGGGGTGGGCGTGTGTCGAAACTAATTGAGTGATAGGGTTCAGCTGTTGTTATCACACGGACGGACCCTATTCCAA
>NW_028171635.1:0-13313 GCF_963971535.1 Notolepis coatsorum
ATGACAACGATGTTGTCAGCGGGAGCTTGGTGCTGGATTTTGCGAGAAGCATCCATCTGCAGAGCCACAGAACCCACCAGCTTTGCCCGCACGGTGCAGTACTATAATTCAGCCATTGGCAATTCAGCTGTTGGGTGGGGGGCGCTGCTGAGCGGTCCCCAGACCGGAGCTGAAATTACTGCTGCTCTGTGGCTCTGCAGCTGCATGCTTCTCGCAAAATCCAGCACCAAGCTCCGGCTGATGCAGTGGATTTTGTTAGCCGCCAGGTGGCGGGCAGACCATAATTTCTAGTCGCCAAACATTAAATCTACAAGCCAATGGCGCTTGGCGTGTGGCTATTTTGTTCCCCGTCCTCTTGGGACTCGCGCTGTTTCTATGTAAACTCTGCGAGCAACGCATCCAATAAATGAGTCTTTAACATGCTTTATATCCTCGCCATTACTATATGCCCGTCGCGGTTAAATATATATATTTATTAGGGCTGTCAGTTTATCGCATTAATTAATTACACAGCAAATTATCGCGTTATGAAAATTAACTCAAAATTAATTACAAAAATATATATATATATATTTTTTTTTATATAATCTTTTTTTTTTATCTCATTCA
The DNA here is from genome assembly GCF_963971535.1 of Notolepis coatsorum. Classification (NCBI taxonomy): domain Eukaryota; kingdom Metazoa; phylum Chordata; class Actinopteri; order Aulopiformes; family Paralepididae; genus Notolepis; species Notolepis coatsorum. The sequence goes on from NW_028171635.1 coordinate 610, forward strand.
TTCCATAATAATGTAGAATACACAGAGCGGTTAGGTGGCGTAGCGGAGATTGCGTTCGTCACCAACCCCGGAGCTGTGAGCTGGATTCGCCTGTTCGAATCCAGCTCACAGCTCCGGGGTTGTCACCAGCTTGGCTGGCCGTTCACACTAATACAATTGGCTGTATTAGAGGGTGGGAGAAGCTGGCGGGGTGGGTCCGGGTCGTTGTAAACAGCGACTCCTACAGTTCGGTTGGGGCGCCTGCTAAGCGCGGATGGGACCTGAGTGGGATAGTGTGATCCTTCCACACGCTACGCCCTCTCGGAGAATATCCGCGCTGCCAGGTGAAAAGAAGCGCTTGATTGGCTGGACGTGTGTCGGAGGAAGCACGTGATAGCCTCCACTCTCCCAGATGATCTGACTGTGGGGGGTAAGTGCGCAGGGACCAGGAAGGGGATTGGGAATTGGCATAACGACTAACGACATATTTTTTAATATGGTCCATTTGCATGTTCTTGGTATCTGATTCTAGGGACATCTATGAATCTCAGGGAATGTATTCCCAGAAATACTGTGGGCTAGATCCACAAAAAATTTATTGCACGGTGCAAGTTGCACCCTTACTTACAATTCATTATGAATTGAAAATGGGGGACCCTGATGTAAACAAGACGAAAGTCTTTCTCTGGTCTGCATCCCCTTAACAATTGTGTGTATTGAGCCGTACTGTATTGTACCCATTCTGCAATCTGTTAATAACATTTTCATTCAATCAATCGATCTGTCCGGTGATTGATTGAATGACATTTTTATTTTGAGTCAATTGTAATGAACCAAATGAGAATATGAATACATTTTTTTTTATCTTTGACTGTGAATAACACCATGCTCAAATTGACCAGACCTGAAAGATCTAAGCAAATTAATAGATGGAAGAGGATTAAACAGAAGGTTTTGTAGATACAGTACTGAATTCTGCCATCCGGACACATGCAATTTGAAATATGATTATAGAATATAGAATATCAGGCATAAAATGGTTATGCGATTAAAATGCGATTAATTAGATTAATTAATTACAAATCCTGTAATTAATTAGATTCATTTTTTTAATCGCCTGACAGCACTAATATTTATATTAATCATTTTCGGCCTTTCGGCATTCGGCCAACCGTTTCCTATTTTCGGTATTCGGTTTCGGCCAAGAATTTCCCATTCGGTGCATCCCTACTGGTAACGTCGAACCGTCCGACTACATGCCAGCTGGATCAGTTACCCTCTGCACTCCTCCAGACCATAGCACCAGACATCCTCCCATTCCTAACTGCAACCATCAACTCCTCACTCAACTCGGGGGTGGTCCCCACCTCCCTAAAACAAGCCAGAGTCACGCTGCTTATAAAAAAACAACCCTGAACACCACAGTCATAGGCAACTATCGTCCTGTCTCTCTTCTCTCCTTCCTTTCTAAAACACTTGAACGTGCTGTATCCAACCAACTTACTGCTTATCTCTTACAGAATGACCTCCTAGACCCTAATCCAGGGCTGTACGTTAACTTTTTTTGCACATAGCACTGATGCTACAGAGGTTGATAGTTTTGTAGCACTGGCCAAAATCTTGTAGCACAAGTATAAAACGTGTTATATTTGTAACAGTCACAAATGTGCCTATTGTATTTGTGTTATTTAGTTGCAGTCAGGGAACAAACTTAACTTTTTGACTTACCAGCCATTTGGCTGGTAGATTTAAAAAAGGCAGATTTTTTTACCAGCAAAAAATTATAAATTGCTTTTTAGTATATCGCCATGTGTTATTATTACTATAATACTTTCATATGCTATTTTCAATTAATATCATAAACAACATAAGGAATATTAGCATAATTTTGAGTGGACTGAAGGAATGAGTCAGCGTTAATAGTTTTAAATGCAAATAATTTATTGAAACAGAAGTGGGGTCAGTTGGGACACACACAATGGGGGACCCTGATGTAAACAAGACGAAAGTCTTTCTCTGGTCTGCATCCCCTTAACAATTGTGTGTATTGAGCCGTACTGTATTGTACCTGTTCTGAAGGATCAGATTAAACCGAATATATATATTTATTTATATATATATATTTAATTGTATTTGTATATCCCCTGATATCCCTTGTATATTCCTTGTACAATATGCATTGAATATCCCTTCTAGTCTACTGAACATCCCATAATAGTCTCCATTTTACCATTGGACGAGACCTTGGTGCCAGGTCGCCATACCCCTCAGACCAGGTTCAATCGTACCGCTCAACATGTATGGACAAGTCCTAGTTCCGCGTAGGAATATGTCTACCGCACCACTAATGGTACTATTTGTTCATAGTGCGTATATATACTGCGCTATTAAAGTAGAGTTTTCTTTTTAGTCCAGTTCCTTACCCTCCAACAGAGTGACAGACGCAAAAGCCTCCCCGCGAACCACGTGTGGGCAGTAAGGCCAATTCGGCCCAGTATCGGCATTGAGACATCGTGTATATTAATATTTGAATAGTCATATTTGGCACTATATCGTCGAGTTGGACGTATTCTATTAAGCTAATAATAGTCTATTCATATGTAGTGCCTCGTACGGTAAGAGTTCTATAGTAATCAGCACCCCCATCGTTTCGGGCATCAGCTGGACGCTTATCCAGGGTGGTTGACCCCACGTGAAGCTGCACCCGAGGAGCTCCAGGCCAAAGAGCGAGTGGACCTGTATATTGGATTATTCTACCGACGACGGCTAGCCTTCCCCGGCTTGGATTATGCTTTGAGTACTTTGATTATTCTATGGATAAAGGCCAACACTGCGGTGTGTTGGAAATACCCCCCCCGGAGAGGACGACAGGTGAGAAGACGCTCTACACGACGAGGTCGCCTCACGTCTCTCCATCGTGGACCGGAGGACGTCGGCCACAGAGAGTCCAACTGCTTTCATCTGTGGATCGAGGATCGCTGGGCACCGGGTCGCACGACTGTGGGCTCTCCCAGGATACCCTCGGCCAGACGGGATACAGCCAGACTCTACCCCCCCCCCCCCCCCTCCAGCTGTCCTACAAGCAGTCGGATCCTTCCCCTAGTGTATCCAGCTATATAATCATTCAAGTATCATTGCTATTGTTCCCTAAATATTCCAGGTTGTATATTTGCTTCCTGCGCAATCAGAGATTGGACATTCGATATTGATCTACCTACGAATACTCATTTGCCATAAAAGTGCATACTATTTCAAATCATAAATGTAATTAAGTGATCGTTGTACATACCTTTTGCTATGTATTAAAACTCAAACTTTCGATTTGGTACATTTGTGTTGGATCCGTTTATCAGGTGGGAGTGTTCAACATATTCATACCTAGTACTGGGTGGCCAGAGTCTAAAGTACAAGAGGTAGTGGTAGTAAGTATCATATCTAACCATACAGTCAGGGAATTGTACTCCTCAGTTACAGTACCCATTCTGCAATCTGTTAAATAAAGTTCTCATTCATTCACACCGTTTCAACTCACCACCCCCGCATCATATTGTACTCTAGTCTGTCTTCAAACTTCCACTCCTCTCGACACACACACACACACACACCCTTTCCCCAGTCCCCTGTTCTCTATGGCTCTGCCTCTGATCAGGATTAGCTTGTTAGCTTATGCTAATGTAACGTTAATTTCGGGCGATGTGAGCATAAAGGAATGGCGACGATGCAAAGCGTGTTAGATGCATTTGACCCGTTGTGAGTAGAGCTGCCGCGGTATTGATATTTTCCTGACCGCACAAATTTGCGTAATATTTCATACCGCGCGGTATTAACCGCAAAAAAAAAAAAAAAATTGGAATGCATTTTTTTTTTTTTTTTATAAAGTATAGTCTACTCTTTATAGCATATAGCCTGCCTCTAGTCTACATGTCTATCTTTAGAGGATGACTTTGCAGCATGAATATTGTTTGGGATTCGGCAAGCACGCATTCGTTATTGAAAGTGAAACACAGACAACATAGTACTGAACACTGTTTATTGACGCTTGCAACTGCAAGAACACAGAACAAATTGTAAACTAAATGTGCATATAACAGAAACAGTTATAAAATACAAATAAAGTGCACATTCATTGTAAAGGGCCCACTGTTTAAAAAACAAAACAATAATGAAATAATACAAGCGCTTGCAACTGCAAGAACACAGAACAAATTGTAAACGAAATGTGCATATAACAGAAACAGTTATAAAATACAAATAAAGTGCACATTCCCCAGCTCTCTCCAAAGGCCTTAGCGACTCATCCTATTTGCGACTTGGCATTCCTCGCAAGAAACACCAACATATTCACATTGTCGGGTTTGAGAGATGCTCTCAATGGGGTGACAACATTCCCCGCTGCACTGAACACCCGCTCGGATGCAGTGCTGGTGGCGCATACTGCCATGTACTTTCTGGCAATCTTTGAAAGTAGCGGGTATCGGGACTGGTTGTCGCGCCACCATGCAAGAGGATCCGAATGGGAGTCCATGGCTTCCTCTTGTATATATTTGGTCAACTCTGCGTCAGCACGGAGTCTCTTTGGAATAGGCGTTGACTGCGCTGCCTGATTTTTTTTTTTCCCGAGGAGGTCTGCCAGTTTCCTTTTTCCTGCTGTTGGCGTACTGGGTCTTGGCTGCGCAGCTGCATCATCCTGTTCTGGGATTTCTATCATCTCCTCCAAGAGCGCATCTGTCAGTTCCTCACTGGGTGTGCTGGTCTTGTACCGGGGATCGAGAAACGAGGCCTTTTCAAGTAGCTTCTGTGTTGCGGGTAGCTTGTATTTATTCTTTAGGATCTCTGCCATTTTCCGTTTAATACGGGAAGTCAGTTCCGTGTCTTCCTGGGCTGGCAGCAGCAGATCTGTTGTTAAAAGGTCCAAGACCGGTTTGACAGCAGACGCAGTGACTGTTTTCTCTGCCGACAGTGCATCAGTGAAGTCTTGCACCGGTTTGAGTGCCGCATTGACAGATTCAAGGACGGCTATGTCCTGCCAAGTCGGTATCAAATGTGCATGGCGTCGGTCGTCCACTAGCACTCTACGAATAGCGGGAGCTTGCTCCAAAACTCGCTCTACCATCTTTTGCTTCGTACCCCACCTGGTAGGGCAATCCTGTTTAATAGAAAAAAACACGAGAGGCTAAAGTAAGGATGTTGTCGTAAAACGAGTAATATTATTGCCCAATGTGTAAAAGAGCTCTAAAAGATAAGCTAAAAACAGACAACGCCATTTATATTTATTCTGAGATGACAATTAATTGATATCTATAGACTGAATGGAGCCTCTAATAATAATTATTGCCAATAGACGTATAATACGCAGTAAAAGGCCCACTTAGCCAAAAAGTTAGGCTAAAATGGCCGACAATGCCACTTATTTCAAATACGTTCTTTGAGATGAAAATTCATACAGTAACTATTTATGTTGCAAGATGAGGATTTATGCGTAATTATAAATATATAAATGTAAATATTATTATTAACGTACAAATATATATTTAATTAAACTGAAGCATTTAATAGAAGCATTTAATATACAAATGTAAATGGATATAGGCTATTTAACTCACCAGAACTAAGCTTTTTCGGGGCATTTTTAGTTCATCCTGTTCTTTCCGTAGTTTTCTTTTCTTCTGCCAGCTCTGAGAAAACGTGGTCACCAATGATCGGCACAGACCCATGGCTCGTGCAGTGCGCTCCTTCTCTGATGTCATCGCATTGGTGACAGCCAGGTGAAGATTGTGGCCAAAACAGTTTAGCCATTGCCAGCCCAATTCCCCCACTGCTGCAATAATATTTGCCCCATTATCGGTAGTAATACAAGCCAGTTTGCGCTCGTCCAGAGACCACTCTCGGAATGAGCAGCGAAGGGTTTCGGCCAAATATTCTTTAGTATGCAGGGCTGTACACTGCGATGAGATTATCGCGAATTGCCCCTTTAATTGGCCGTTGCGATTAGTAAATAATATTTGGGGGCGGGCTTGCGAGTAGTGATTTCAAGCCTTGCATTCGCATTTCACTCCTAAATTATCCAAGGCTGAGCACTCACTCTGATAGACTGGCTGACTGTCTGATTTAGCTATGACGAAAAGTAAAGTTTCTTCATAGCTCATTTCTTCATAGAAAGTCACAGGCACCTGGAATCGCGTGCCTGTGACTTTCAATTCCCTTATCGCTGCCAGGTTTTCCCGACCGTTATAACGTTAGCATGTTAGCGTGTAGCTAATGGCAGACTATTTGATTCCTTAAGGCAAGCCAAGGGCTCGAAATTGCCTGGGTTTTGGTTATATACTCCCGAAATGCTCCCGCTGTTTGGCTACTTCTATGTGCAGTGAAAACTACTCGAAATGCTTTAGAACCTAGTCATTGATTTAGTTCAGGGTTAGCCGCGGAGCTAACGCTAGCTAACGCTAGCTAATCAAGCTCACAGAGAGAGATAAACAGCTGACAGCAGGTAGTACAGGTACAAATACAATAAAACAAGGGGTGGGGGCTGTTGTGTAAACCTTGTACTCTTTAGTTCACATATAATGAGAGACGTGAGTGCTTGTTTACTAGTCTCTGTAAGCCAGGAAGAGTGGTGCAACATACAAATGTGTCCGTGTAGCAACACAAGCCAATACTTTAAAGGACAGGGGCCCGGGGAGGGAGCTCTCTCTCTCTCTGTGTGTGTGTGTGTGTGTGTGTGTGTGTGTGTGTGTGTGTGAGAGAGAGAGAGTGTGAGTGAGAGACAGAAGTCAGAGGAATAACAACCTGTTATTCAATAGATTAAATTCGTAATAATAATAATAATAATAAAAAAATAAATACATTTTAAGAGAATCTCAAATACATTATTTTATTTAAGTGTAGGCTATAGTTAATGTTTTATTTTTTACAGTTTTTGTATTTTTCTGACATGGGGGCTCAACAATAAATGACAATCAGAAATGTCAAGTTGCATGTTGTTATTCTAACCAGCTTAGACCCCGACGCTCTGCATCTTCTGGCCGCCTCAGACCTACTCCTATCCGAGCTCCGGGAGGGTCATCAAAGAGAAGTCGCCTATTCTCAGTCCTTGCCCCACAATGGTGGAATGAACTACCCACTAGGGCTGTCTTAAATGCTTCGAAGCTTCGAACGTTCGATTCGATGGCACAGGCTTCGAACGTTTTAAAAAAAATCGAAGTTCTAAAAAAAAAAAAAAAAAAAAAAGTTTTTATTTTTTTTTCCAAAACCTTCCGCCTCCATTTCATGAAACGAAAGTAAGCGGCGCCTTCCCGCCTCCATTCCATGAAACGAAAGTAAGCAGCGCCTCGACTCCACCTCTCTAGAACAAGCACGTGGAGATTATCTGTGTTGAAAACAACAAGTACATGTGCGGCAGACATGTCGACGAAGAAGTCATCAGACGTGTGGTTACACTTTAAAATATGCCAAGACAATGCCCAAAAAGTCGAGTGCCAGATATGCCAGAAGAAATTGGCATATCACAACTCTACAACAGCTTTGTCAAATCACCTAAAAAACGTAAATATGCTTGTTAATTAATTAATAAGGCTATGCCTATGCTGCTATGACTAATGTGTTACCAAGTTGTCTAATTTAATTGTAATAAGTATAATCTGCTTTTGTAGGTGCATTCTCTGAAAAAAACGGATGCTTCGCGCTCAGCCGACACCTCACGACAAACAACAATTGGTGATCATATGCTGATTAAGAAGCTTACGGAAAGCAGAAAGCAAGCCATAAGCAATGCTTTAGTTTCATTTATTGCAGAAGACATGAGACCTATAAATATCGTGGCAGGGAAAGGGTTTAAACGCCTAATCAAAACACTGGAGCCAGCATATACTTTGCCGACACGAGAGGCTATCTCCTATGCGCTGACAGACCAGCACACACGCATACGGGATGCAGTGCGCAGCGACATGGAGAAGTGCTCTGCCATTAGTTTCACCACGGATATATGGACCAGTCTACAGATGGAAGCGTACATGACGGTGACGGCTCATATGATCAACAATGACTGGGGAATGCGGAGCTGCGTGTTAGAGACCAAGTCAATGGAGGAGAGTCACACAGCTCGAAATATTGCACAGAGACTGGGAGAGGCGGTCGATGCATATGCTATACCTGCAGAGAAAAGAGTCGCGGTTGTGCACGACAATGCCGCCAATATGATTCTGTGCACTGATTTGCTGGAGGAAGATGAGGCGTGGGGGACTGTCAGGGGAGTGTGCTGTGCTGGACACACAATTCAGCTTTGCATTAATGCAGCGCTAAAACACGACCCAGTACACCGTGCCGTGGCTGCTGGAAGGCGACTTGTGGGGCACTTCAAGAAAAGTGCGAAAGCAACTGCAGCATTAAAAGAAAAACAGAACATACAACAAGTCCCAAGCCACAAACTCATTCAAGACGTCGCAACACGCTGGAACTCGACGTGTTTTATGCTGGAGCGTCTACTTGAACAACGGTGGCCCATTTCAGCTGTCCTGTCTGACCCAATCGTCACCAAAAGAGCTGACCGAACACTGGACCTGACAACAGCCCAGTGGGTCATCGCAGAGGAAACTGTTGCCATGCTTAAGCCCTTCATCACTCTGACTGAACTCTTGTCAAAAGAAGAAAACGTGTCCTTGTCTGCAGTAGCGCCAATGCTGTCAAATCTGAAAAGAAGACACCTGCAAGATGACGACAGTGACAGTCCCACCACAAAAGCTCTGAAAGGCAGTCTGGTGTACGAAATTGATAGGAGGTGGAAACTTTCAGCCGCGACTGAAGCTACTGTCCTCAGCGCAGTCACTGACCCCCGCTTCAAGCAACTAAGCTGGCTATCCGACGAGGAAAAAGATCATGTGTACGCGGAGGTGATTATGTTGGCTGAGCGCATGGCACCGCCACCACCACCACCAACTGACGATGACGGGGATGAAGGAGGCAGTGAGTCGCCTCCAGCGGAAAAGAGGCGTAGAACGGACAGAGAGAGAGAATGCGACCTCCTTCTGTCTATGGATGAAGATGCAGCACCCCGTGGAGAAGTGATCACTGCAAAGAGTGAACTGGATGACTTTTTAAAAGACAGAACCAAAACGGATAAAGGTGGACCGCTGGGCTGGTGGAGAATAAATGCGCACCGTTATCCTAAACTGGCAACTGTAGCCAAGCGTCTTCTTTCCATCCCTGCCACTTCAACCCCTTCAGAGCGCATCTTTTCGAAAGCTGGATTTATTGTAAATAAATCAAGAAGTTCTATGTTGCCAAAGAATGTGGACACATTGGTCTTTTTGGCACACAACCTAAACTTTCAGCTTGAGGATAAACCGTGAGTAGCAGCACTATCCTTTATAGGCCAATCAAAGCTCAGGTATTGTAGGCTTCAATTCATTGTTTCTTTTTGTTAAACCTCAAATGACGGCTTAGAATTTATTTTTGTTCAATTTAACTAAGTTGCCGTTCGTTTAAGATATTTTCATATTCGTCTACACTGACAGATTGTGTGTAGTAGCCTAATTGTGTGTGTAATAATAATTTTTATTAAGCCTCAAATGAAGGCATAGGCCTACAATTTAATTTATTTTAAGGAAAGCGAAGCAATGCCATTTGTTTAAGACGAGGTCGGACTCGGCCGTGTAGTAGCCTAATTGTGTGTAATACTTTGTTTTTATTAAGCCTCAAATAATAATAATAATAATAATAATAATAATAATAACTTCGTTTTATATTTGTTTATGCCATTTGTTTAAGACGAGGTCGGACTCGGCCGTGTAGTAGCCTAATTGTGTGTGTAATACTTTTTATTAAGCCTCAAATGAAGGCATAGGCCTACAATTTAAGTTATTTTATTTGTTTATGCCATTTGTTTAAGACGTGTAGTAGCCTAATTGTGTGTGTAATACTTTTTATTAAGCCTCAAATGAAGGCATAGGCCTACAGTACAATTTAAGTTATTTTATTTGTTTATGCCATTTGTTTAAGACGTGTAGTAGCCTAATTGTGTGTGTAATACTTTTTATTAAGCCTCAAATGAAGGCATAGGCCTACAGTACAATTTAAGTTATTTTATTTGTTTATGCCATTTGTTTAAGACGTGTAGTAGCCTAATTGTGTGTGTAATACTTTTTATTAAGCCTCAAATGCAGGCATAGGCCTACAATTTAATTTATTTTATTTGTTTATGTTAAGGAAAGCGAAGCAATGCTGTTTGTTATTTAAGACTATGTCGGACAGATGTGTGTTCATTGTGCTTTTATTAAAGTGTCCCGACCCATATAAAAAGATGTCTTAATAAAACGTGCTTAAGTCGAATTCTGCCTTTGTCTCTATCAACTACATATAAATATTTATATAATTGTTTGCTTGATATACGAAGGTTGCAACATAATTATGTTTATAAAAAAAGAAAAAAAAAAAAAAATTATAATTAATATATTTTTTTTTTTTTTTTTTTTGGTCGAAGCTTCGAATTAAAATCGAAGCTCGGCCCCGAAGCTTCGATTACCAAAAAAAGCTTCGAAGGTCAGCCCTACTACCCACCCCAGTTAGGACAGCCGAATCACGTCCAATCTTTCGCCGTCGACTAAAGACGCACTTCTTCAACCATTATCTGAATAAAAAAATATATATCTAACCCTAACTAACCGTACTGTCATGCACTTGTCCTAATAAACTAACCTACACTGTAGCACTCAACACTTTGATGAACATTGTTGCTCAGCTGATAGAGTTGTGCCCTTCCTGATGGCTTGTCGTACAGAACTTGTAAGTCGCTTTGGATAAAAGCGTCAGCTAAATGACTAAATGTAGTTCTGTTGCATTTCCAATTTATTTATTTAAATTATAAATTGATCAGGTATCGGTAAGGGAATCGATAAAGAATCGAATCGATAAGCAGAATCGATAATGGAATCGTATCGATAAAATCCTATCAATTCCCATCCCTAGTGGTAATATGAAGTTCAGTTGGTTCATTATAAAAGATACAAACCTGACAACAAAAGCACTTAAATGTTAAATAAAAGGACCACAGTAATGAGGCAGGAGGAACATATTTTTTTTCACTATAATGGTAAAATTGTTATAAAAAAATTTGCCCCTAAAAAATATTTTTTGCCCCTAAATTTCTCATTTAGGGGCAAGTGTGCCCCTAGTGAAAAAGCTTAGCGTACAGCCCTGGTATGGCTTTCTGGTGTGAAAACGGTCTCCAAGCACTGGGCTTTCAGTTCCCAGTCGGAAGTGAGCCAGTGCACCGTGAGGCTCATGTAGGGCATCATATTTACACTGGACCACATGTCCGTTGTGACAGAAAAATAGGCCGCTTCTTTTATCTGTGCTTCGACTTCTTTTCTTACTTTAAAGTACATTTCTGGTATGGCTGTCTCCGAAAAATATGTTCTGCCTGGCAGTTCATACTGTTTGTCGAAGGACTGAAGCATAGCTCTGAATGACGGCTTATCTACAGTCCGGAAGGGCACCATCTCCGCAACCAAATACTCTGTTACAGTTTTTGTAAGGGCTCGCCACTTGTTGCTGTCTCGATTATATTTTGTTACTCTGGCAAATGCGTCGGCAACTCCTAACTGGCGCAGTCCCGAGCCGGTGCCCCCCGAGGTAGATGCGGTGCCTTTCATTGCATCATATACAGGGCGATGAGTGGTCCTGAGATGCGATGCCAGATTTGTCGTGTTTCCTCGCATCACATTTATTTTCTTTCTGCAAATGCGGCACACTGCCTCATCTACATTCTTAGGCTTTCCCTCTTCATCAGGCTCAAAGCCAAAGTGTTCCCAAACAGGTGAAGTTACATTCGGTTTAGCTACAAGATCCATGTTTACCTTTTGAGTTGATTTCACTTTCAGTATAGCAGCAACGCACATGGGTTTAACTTTCGATCAGAATGTTAACTGCGCAACTGCGAGTGGAAACTTCCACTCCACATCACATGGCGTGAAGAAAATAGGTTATACACAATTATAACAATATAATCATATATTATAATAATAATAATATATAATAATAATAATTATTATAAACATTTTAAATTAAATAAAAAACAGCGGTGATGCGGTATTCAGTTAAACGCTGCGGTGGGCGTGACGTAACAGCGATACCGCGGTAATGCGATAACCGCGGCAGCTCTAGTTGTGAGAAGAAAAAAAAACCACAGACTTATTTCGGATCGCAAAATAGCCGCACTGCTGTGCAGCCCCGCTCGGCTGAGAGCAGAAGCACGGTCTGGGGCGGATATGACATCGCGGAGTTGCTATGGGTTTTTTCAAAATAAGAGTATCATATGAACCTGACCGTTGCTAGCTGCCGGAGCCCAGATATTATGACTGGAGCTGCGCTTAGGCGGAAATGAGACCTGCGACAGGATTTTCAAAATAAGAGTATCAATATGAACCGAATGCCTATCGCACCAGTGCTACTGAAGTAAATCCATTAATCGCACAGACCGCTGTTGCTGTAGCACGTGCGATATATATGTCCCTTTAATTGGCCGTTGCGATTGGTAAATAATATTTGGGGGCGGGCTTGCGAGTAGGGATTTCAAGCCTTGCATTCGCATTTCACTCCTAAATTATCCAAGCCGTGTGATGACGCCACTCACGTGAGCTGAGCACTCAGGTATGAGAGTGGGGAAAATCGATTGAGCACTCTGATAGACAGGCTGACTGTCTGATTTAGCTATGCCTATGAAGAAAAGTAAA
>NW_028171634.1:0-24659 GCF_963971535.1 Notolepis coatsorum
AAACAACGTTATTTAACATTGCAGAATGGCTACAATTACAATGCGGCTCAATACAAACAATTGTTAAGGGGCCCAGGGGGTGTAGACTGTTGTAGTTTGAGCTCATTTACACCATGCTCCAAAAAAAGAAGAAAAAAAACTGCCGAGCGATCTGGCGCGGGGAGCGGGAGCGCTCGATTCAAGGTGAGCGGGGAGCGAGCGGAGAGCGACTTGGGGGCCCTGTGGTAAGTATAACATGAGAGGTATCGGGTTGAGCTCATGTAATTGCCACGGTCCTGTCGGACAAACACTCCTGATCACCGCGTCACCGTGCGCGCTGTGTGTGTGTGTGTGTGTGTGTGTGTGTGTGTGTGTGTGTGTGTGTGTGTGTGTGTGTGTGTGTGTTTTTCATGAATTGTTCACTTCTAAATTCCTAACAAACTGAACGCAGACATGAGGAAGTATTAAGATAAGAGACGATAGCGGCTGGGTGGCGTAGCGGAGATTGCGCTTATCACCAATGCAATAGACTCCGGTCTCGAATCCCGGTGTCAGCATTGCATTCGGCTTGGGCCGGCCGTCATACTGGCTCATTACGCAGAGTCAGCGGGTGGAAGTCGATGGGTGGGGATTGGACGTTGTGGTCAGCGACCCATATAGGTCGGTTGGGGGACGCCCGCACAGCAGAGACAGGAAATGGCGGGGGTAGTGTGAGCCTCCCACACGTTACTCCTCGCCAATGAGAGTCCGCGCTGGCAGGTGAAAAGATGTGACATGCTGCCTCCTTGTGTGCCGGAGGGAACACGTGATGCAAGGCTTCTATCCTCCCTACAGCCGACCAGTGGGGGGCATAGTCGAGTAACGTTCAAGACAGGGGAGGGGAGAATTGGCACAGCGGGTAATTGGCATGCGTGAATACTTTACCCAAGGCAGTTGTCCTTCCGCGTTTGGTTTGCGCGCCCTGATTGGCCTCTCAGCACCCAATCGTGTTAGCCCTACTATCGCCCCACGGAGGAATACTATCCTCGAATTAACCTAATTTATACAAATGGAAGTATTGATTTCGCCGTAACAAATCATTAAAAAAATATACCGTTAACTGGAATATGTTGTTTCTTTTCACATATGTTGGATTATGTAATTGGTTTGTCATGACAAACCAATAAAAAATCACAAATTAACCGGTGGTTATCCTATTATATTAACATAGCTAGAACAACACACAGTAACGTTAATATAATTGCATGCACCATTGTTTACTATCGCCTAACTACTCGCTCAATATACTACTATCACTCAAGCGCCGTGCATCAGCTTTCAGTTAACGTCGTATTATCTCTCACATCAATATAAATAACGTATTGTTTTCATCTCTCTATTAACACTTTGAGCGCCCAAGGTTAATTCCGTATTAGTCCCTTGAATGCCCAAACCCACTCCAATGTTAACTTAATATCGCCTAATCTATGTTTTAAATTATGGCTATGTGTCTAATCTGCCCGTCGCTTATCAAAGACTCATTTTCCAGTCAACATTGTCGTAGCAGATTGTTTTTTTATCGCTTCATTTCCGTTTGATAGCATTTTGAAAATCACTCGTTTTTGCGGAAAAAACAACCCATTATATGATAATCGCCTTTTACTGGAATATTCCAGAACGTTGTCATTTGTCGGCCTATTTATGAATAGTTTTCAAATAAACGCTAGATGATCGATAGTATATGTGTGCGCACGCATGCTCATGCCGCGCGCTGATAATCGCTGCTCTTATTTCCTGATGGCTTTTTACAGTCAAAACAGCTATATCACATAGGGGAAGCGCTTATATATCCGTGAAAACGAGTCTGATTATCCTAAGACTGATAACATAGATTCCTTACCTGACATCAGATGGTATCCAAATGGATTATTCCAATTCCTGATCACCATTCGAAAAAATCGATAAATGTATTGATCAACCGTGTATACAGTAGAACACATAATCCCTGCTGCTCAGAGGCTCCAGAATGAACTCTGGTAGACCCCGGCTGCATGAGTGAGACGTAAAATGTGGAGTCAGAAATCCTTTAACCCATTCACTTTCATTGAGTCCAATCCAAAAGGGTGATTTACCATCTGGGAGACGATAGGGGGCGCTTTTTTCACATCTGAGAGCCTGGGGTGACTGGATATCCAACGGTAGGCTCGCTTGATGCAATATGATTTCAGATCGCTAATAAATAAAAAAAAAAAAGAATATTCTCAGGTGTGGGCATTCAACCCGAGAAATCTCGGGCGTGACATCCAAAGTGTTAACGTAATGCGCTATTCATATCAATCGACATCACATCAACCCAGCCTCCTCCAATGTACAGTTTCTACGTCAAATATACACTCTTTTTCTTGACACTTTTTGTATCACAAACAGTACTGTATGTCATAAATGTATAGATGTAGCAGTACTGTCTATCTGTATGTCATGTATGTCATATATGTTATGATGAATTGAAAATGGGGGACCCTGATGTAAACAAGACAAAAGTCTTTCTCTGGTCTGCATCCCCTTAACAATTGTATGTATTGAGCTGTACTGTACTATTCTGTACCCATTCTGCATAGTTAGTTGAGTGATAGTTAGTTTTAGTATATGATGCACGGCGGTAGTTTTAGTATATGATGCACGCGGAGGCGAAAACAATACAAGGAAGTTGAGTGATAGTTAGTTTTAGTTTATGTATGGGAGGAAGTTGAGTGATAGTTAGTTGATGCACGGCGGAGCAACATGAGTGATAGTTAGTTGATGCACGGCGGAGCAACAATACGAGGAAATGGGGCTGTGGAACTGAAGTGATATTGAGCGAGTAGTAGGGCTAACGCGATTGGGCGCTGAGAGGCCAATCAGGGTGCGCAAACCGAACGCGGAAGGACAACTGCCTTGGGTAAAGTATTCATGCAATTGGCGTGGGAGAAAAAAATTTAAAAAGAGGAGAAAAAGTAAAAAGAAAAACAAATATTGTTCTGAATGTGAGGAAGCCTTAAGATAGCAGAAGATAAGATCGTCTATCAAAGTGTTCCTTCCGTGCTTAGAATTAAACAATGTGTCGTTCCTGTCGTTCTCTGTCTCTGTCCAGGTCTGATCACAACCACCTCCAGAAAACTGGACCGAGAACAACAGAATGAACATGTCCTGGAGGTAAGGACATAATAGTGTGTCTATGTGTACAGTATTTATCTAATTATATGTGTACAGTATTTGTAAACGAGTGTGTGTGTGTTGGTATGGTGTGTTGTTGGTGTGTTGTTGGTGTGTTGTTGGTATGATGTTAATATGATGTTGGTATGATGTTAGTATGATGTTTCTGATGACAGCAGCAGAGAGGGTAGGATCTTTGAACTGAATAATACTGTGTACATCATTTTGAAGTGTGTGACTAAATTGTGTTGTGGAAATAGTTTGTAATTAGTTTCACCCAGCTGACAGAAACTGGAGGTGTGGCCTTTGTGCATGTGGCTTTTGTAAGTTAAGTGGGCACTTGTGACAGTTTTTTGCTTAAAGACCAGCTTTTTCTCTGTTGGAATCATTCTGATGACAGCAGCAGAGAGGGTAGGATCTTTGAACTGAATAATACTGTGTACATCATTTTGAAGTGTGTGACTAAATTGTGTTGTGGAAATAGTTTGTAATTAGTTTCACCCAGCTGACAGAAACTGGAGGTGTGGCCTTTGTGCATGTGGCTTTTGTAAGTTAAGTGGGCACTTGTGACAGTTTTTTGCTTAAAGACCAGCTTTTTCTCTGTTGGAATCATTCTGATGACAGCAGCAGAGAGGGTAGGATCTTTGAACTGAATAATACTGTGTACATCATTTTGAAGTGTGTGACTAAATTGTGTTGTGGAAATAGTTTGTAATTAGTTTCACCCAGCTGACAGAAACTGGAGGTGTGGCCTTTTGCTGCAGGTGTCACTCATCAGTAATTAGTGATAGTGATTTAAGGACTTGCTGGCCTAGCGTCAGCGAAGCGTCGAGAAACGAAGAGGGACAAAGAGGAGTTTTCCTGGAGTTCTCAGCAGAGGGATCCACCGATCCACCCAGTGCTAAGCACACCATAATCCTATATTTCCCTCCCACTCTGCTATTCCCCTACTATCTCGCTTCCTCCCTACAACCTTCTCCCTGCCACTCTTGACACCACAATGTGCCTCATACCTATATCCACAATCTGCTCCTCCAGAACTGACTCTACCCATCCACGCCAGTTTGCTAGCAACCCGGCAAATCTCTCCTACCCTCCTACAGCCACTAATACACCTGTCACAGTACGGGGAGGCTTATGGAATTGTCAATCAGCAGTCAAGAAAGCTGACTTCATTACTGCCTACGCCCATAGTCTAAATCTGCAGCTCCTGGCTCTAACTGAGACCTGGATAACTCCCAATAACTCATCAACACCTGCAGCATTATCTACAAACTATAACTTCACTCACACACCTCGACCCTCCAGACGGGGTGGAGGCACTGGCCTCATGACATCTCCTTCATGGGCTTCAAACCTAACACAACTCCCAGAACTGTCACTCTCCTCCCTCGAATATCATGCAATATCTGTCTCTAATCCTTTCAATCTCACCATTGTTACACTCTATCGCCCTCCAGGTCCCCTCGATCACTTCATAGATGAGCTGGACATGCTTCTAAGCTCCTTACCGGAAGATGGTACCCCGCTCCTTCTATTGGGCGACTTCAACCTGCCTGACTCATCTCAGTCGGTCCCAGTGGTCTCCCTCCTACAACAATTTGACCTGACTCCCACTGCCATGCCTCCCACCCACAAAGCAGGCAACTCCTTGGATCTCATATTTTCCCGTAACTCCAGCATCATTAACACCACGGTAACTCCCCTACATGTATCTGACCATTCCTTCATATCCTTCTCACTAACTCTCATGCTTAACCGAAAGGTCTTCACCCCAACTCAAACCGTCTCACTCAGACGTAACCTGGCCTCCCTATCCCCCTCCACCCTCTCCTCTGACATAATATCCGCTCTACCTTTGAGTGACACCTTCTCTGCTCTCCCCACAGAGATGGCAACCTCCACCCTCCTCTCAGCCCTTGCAACCTCCTTTGACAAGCTCTGTCCCCTCGTTGAGAAACCTGCCCGCCGTTCCCCACCCAGTCCATGGCTGACGGATGCAGTGAGAGAACAAAGACAGGTCCTGAGAGCGGCTGAGAGGAAGTATAGAAAATCACGCCTCACTGCTGACATCGACACATATCACAACCTCTTGTTAACATTCTCCAAAACCATTACTAATGCCAAAGCTTCTTTCTTTCACCATAGGATCGAGGCCTCTGCCAAGAATCTTCGCAAACTGCATGCTACCATGTCCTCCCTCCTCACTCCCCCCCCACCCCCTCCTCCCTCATCTTTTTCTGCCGAAGACTTTGCGATCTTCTTTGAGGAAAAAGTGGAGAACATCCGCAGCTCCTTCTCCCAACCCCCACCCATTCCAAACGCTGAATCGAGAACCTCATCCTTCACTCTGTCATCTTTCTCTCCCATTACAGAAGCCGAGACCCTGACACTGGTAACGTCGAACCGTCCGACTACATGCCAGCTGGACCGGCTACCCTCCCCACTCCTCCAGACCATAGCACCGGACATCCTCCCATTCCTAACTGCAACCATCAACTCCTCACTCAACTCGGGGGTGGTCCCCACCTCCCTAAAACAAGCCAGAGTCACGCCCCTCATAAAAAAACCAACCCTGAACCCCACCGTCATAGCCAACTATCGTCCTGTCTCTCTTCTCTCCTTTCTTTCTAAAACACTTGAACGTGCTGTATCCAACCAACTTACTGCTTATCTCTTACAGAATGACCTCCTAGACCCCAATCAGTCTGGCTTCCGGACTGGCCACTCCACAGAAACGGCCCTCATTGCGGTCACAGAGGCACTTCACTTAGCAAAAGCGAAAGGCCTCTCCTCTGTCCTGATTCTCCTAGATCTATCTGCAGCCTTCGACACAGTCAACCATCAGATCCTCCTCGCGGCCCTCGCAGGAATGGGAGTGGCTGGATCTGCGCTGACATGGCTGACATCATACCTCAACGACCGCTCCTACCAAGTGTCATGGAGAGGGACTCTGTCGGCCACCCGCCCCCTCCGGACGGGTGTCCCCCAGGGCTCGGTCCTAGGACCCCTTCTCTTCTCCCTCTACACTAAATCACTGGGTAACATTATCACGTCTCATGGCTTCTCATATCATTGTTATGCCGATGATACTCAACTCTTCCTCTCCTTCCCTCCCTCAGATATCCACGTCTCTGAGCGGATCTCGGCCTGTCTGTCCGACATCTCCGCCTGGATGACGACCAACCACCTCAAACTGAACCTAAGCAAAACAGAATTGCTCCACCTGCCGGCCAAATCCTCCCCCCTGACCGACCTCTCCATCACAGTCGAGAATGCAGCTGTGACCGCGTCCCCGACCGCCAAGAACCTTGGTGTTGTCCTCGACGACCAGTTGAACTTCTCTGCTCACATCGCAGCGACAACCAGAACCTGCAGATTCCTCCTGAGCAACGTCAGAAGGATACGCCCCTTCCTGACAAAAGAAGCCACCCAACTCCTCATCCAATCAACAGTCATCTCCCGCCTCGACTACTGCAACGCACTGCTAGCTGGCCTCCCGGCCACTGCCACCAAGCCTCTTCAACTCATTCAAAACGCAGCGGCCCGCCTGATATCAAACCTACCGAAGTCGGCCCATGTCACCCCCCTTCTTAGGGACCTGCACTGGCTCCCCATTGCTGCACGTATCCGCTTCAAGGCCCTCGACCTAGCATACCGTGCAGCAAAGGGAACCGCTCCCGCCTACCTCCGGTCAATGGTCTCTAACTACACACCCTCAAGACCCCTACGCTCTGCATCTTCTGGCCGCCTCAGACCTACTCCTATCCAAGCTCCCGGAGGGTCATCAAAGAGAAGCCGCCTATTCTCAGTCCTTGCCCCACAATGGTGGAATGAACTACCCATCCCAGTTAGGACAGCCGAATCCCGTCCAATCTTTCGCCGTCGACTAAAGACTCACTTCTTCAACCATTATCTGAAATGATTAAAAAAAAAAAAAAAAAAAAAAAATCTAACCCTGACTAACCTTACTGTCATGCACTTGTCCTAATAAACTAACCTACACTGTAACACGCAACACTTGATGAACATTGTTACTCAGCTGATAGAGTTGTACCCTTCTTGCTGTCTTGTCGTACAGAACTTGTAAGTCGCTTTGGATAAAAGCGTCAGCTAAATGACTAAATGTAAATGTAAATGTAAATGATGTTAGTATGATGTTAGTATGATGTTAGTATGATGTTAGTATGATGTTAGTATGATGTTGGTAAGATGTTAGTATGATGTTAGTATGATGTTGGTAAGATGTTAGTATGATGTTAGCATGGTGTTGGTATGATGTTGGTATGATGTTAGCATGGTGTTGGTATCAGGGCTCTACAGTGCGAGTAAATTGCTCGCATATGCCCCTAAAAATATGTGTGTGCGAACCTGCAAAATCAAGTACTCGCATGGCGTGCGAGTGGGGCCGGCGAGTGCAGAGTACAGCCTCATTCGTCCTTTTTTTTCTCCGCTGCGAGAATCGTTAAAAAACTACAAGTCCCACAGTTCACAGCCTCATAAACGTTCCAATCACAGTAGAGTTTCCTGTGGTCACGCGACTGGAAACTGAAAGTAATGTTTAGCGTCAGCATAGATATATCTATGAGCGTCAGTGTCTGAGTCAGACAATACAGCCATGTCGAAGCCCATTCATTTTTATTTTGCGCGAAAGATACCGGAGAATGAGAAGTCAGGTGAGGCAGCTCAAGTCAAGTCAAGAGTTTTAATTGTCACGGCATACAGGTATACAATGAAATGCGGGTGGTCTTGCCCGCAACGATGTGCAATACAGTGGTACATATAATAGAATCAAAAGAAGGAAACAACATTGTGCAGTAACAGGTAGCAGGTAACATGGAGTGACATCTCGGTATCTGTACATAGTTATTTACAGAGCATATGGGACATGCTAGTTAGCTTTGGTAGTGCAATACACTGTTCCTGTTATTCTAATTTAAAGTGTCCTTTCCTTTGGCCATAAGTGTGCGTGTGTGCGACATGAGTGTGTGCCCGCTCATGTTAAAGTGTTAAGTGGCTGCTCGTGTGTGAGCGTGCACAGTGTGCGTGTCGTGTGTGTGTTCATGTGTGCTTGTGTGTGGACAGTTCAATGTTCTGAGCACTCAATGTTCATTGTTCATGGCTCTGATGGCCTGGGGGAAGAAGCTGAGCCTAAGCCGCTATGTCCTAGTAGCTGGGGTTCGCAGGCGTCTGCCTGACCTCAGCAGCTGAAACAGGCTGTTATTGGGGTGGTGAGGGTCTTTCATTATCCTGCAGGCTCTGGATTTGCACCTCTTGTTGTATAGAACCTGCAGGGGGGGTAGTGCAATACCCGTGGTACGCTCGGCTGAGCGCACCACTCTCTGTAGGGCCTTCTTGTCCTGTGCCGTGCTGTTTCCATACCAGGCAGTGATGTTTCCGGTCAGGATGCTCTCTACAGCTCCTGAGTAGAAGGACTGGAGTATCTTTCCCGATACTCTGAACTTCCTTAACTGTCTCAGGTGGTAGAGACGCTGTTTCGCCTTCTTTACTACTGTGTCTATGTGTGTTGACCATGTCAGGTCCTCTGAGATGTGGACCCCCAGGTACTTGAAGCTGCTCACCCTGTCCACGGTAGCCCCGTTAATCATCAGTGGTGTGTGCGTCTCCTGCTGTCCTCTCCTATAATCCACGATCAGCTCCTTGGTTTTACCAATGTTCAGGAGCAGGCTGTTGTCCTGGCACCAGCGTTCCAGTACCTCAACCTCCTCCCGGTAGGCCTTCTCGTCGTTGTCCGAGATCAGCCCCACCACCACCGTGTCATCTGCGAACTTCACTATGGAGTTGGAGCTGAACTTGGCCACACAGTCGTGTGTGTAGAGTGAGTACAGCAGGGGGCTCAGAACACAGCCCTGGGGGGACCCGATGCTCAGGGTGATGGTGTTGGAGGTCTGACCCCCCACCCTGACCGCCTGGGGTCTTTCGCTCAGAAAGTCCAGTACCCAGGCGCTCAGGGCGGAGCTCAGACCTAGCTCGATCAGCTTGTCCACCAGTCTGGTGGGGACTATGGTGTTGAACGCTGAGCTGTAGTCAATGAACAACAGTCTCACGTAGCCCCCCTTCTGATGGTCAAGGTGCGAGAGGGTGCTGTGCAGTACCTGGGAGACCGCGTCGTCGGTGGACCTGTTTGTCCTGTATGCAAATTGCATAGGGTCCATATCACTGGGGAGGGAGGCACAAATGTGGTCCTTGACCAGCCTCTCGAAACATTTCATGACCACAGAGGTGAGTGCCACCGGTCTGTAGTCATTTGGACATGCTGGGGAGGGTTTCTTCGGCACAGGGATGATGGTAGACATCTTGAAGCAGGCAGGGACCACTGACTCCGCCAGTGATTGATTAAATATGGCGGTGAACACAGGGGCCAGCTGGTTGGCACAGGTCTTGAATATACGTCCTGTTATGCCATCTGGGCCAGCAGCCTTCCTGGTGTTCACCTGCATAAATGCTCTTCTCACACTGTGTTCCGACAACGAGAGAGCGTCCCCCCCCCTCGCGGTTGCCCCCCCCCCCCCCCCTCCACAACAGCCGGCGCGCCAGTGACGTCACTAGCCGGAGAGCCAGCAGCGCCACTGTCTACACCAAACCGAGCGTAGAAGATGTTGAGCTTGTCCGCGAGGGAGGCGTCGTCGCTCCCCATTGAGGGGGCGCTGACTTTATAGTCAGTTATTGTCTTCAGTCCCTGCCATAATCCTCTTGTGTCGTTTTGTGCCATTTGTGTCTCCAGTTTATCAGCATATGTCCTCTTAGCAAGTTTGACAGCCTTGCGTAGAGTATAGACTGAAGCCTTATACTCCTCCATGTTTCCTGACTCTCTACCCAGGTTGTAGGCGATGGTACGAGAGTTCAGAGCTGCTCTAATAGTGCTATCCACCCACGGTTTCTGGTTTGGGAAAATCCGCACCGTTTTCCTGGGGACAATTCCATCGGCTATTGTTGTGATATAACACACCACTGTGTCTGCTAGCTCACTGACGTCACTGGCGCTTCCTTTGAACATATCCCAATCCGTGTCTGCAAGCACGTCCTGGAGCGTGGCCTCTGATTCGTCGGTCCACTTCTTTGTCTCACGTGACACGACGGCGTCACGTGATCTCTGTTGATATGCCGGAAATAGCAAGATGGAGTCATGATCGCTCGAGCTTGTGGACCCCGTTAATGGCGGAGCGGCTACTGCCTTGTAACCGGCTTTGAACGGGGAATAACAGTGGTCGAGTGTGTTTTTCCCTCTGGTGGAGCAAGCGATGTGCTGAAAAAAGGACGGCATCACTTTCTTCAGGTTGGCCTGGTTGAAATCGCCGGCCACTACCATCGCTGCGTCTGGGTGTTTGATCTGGTGTCTGTTGAGATTATCGTGTAGTTCGCCCAGCGCTTTGCCCGTATTCGCGTGTGGGGGGATATACACGGCAGTCATGACGACCGCGGTGAACTCCCTCGGGAGGTGAAACGGACGACACAGGATAGAAAGATGTTCCAAGTCCGGCGAACACGAGTTTGAGAGAACCTGCACCCCCTCGGGATTAACCCAGGAATTGTTCGTGATGAGGCAGACTCCGCCGCCGACGGTCTTTCCTGAGGCAGGGGTACGATCTGCACGTAGGACTGTGAAGGCATCCGAGGGAGATACGCTTTTGTCCGGAGTCGTCTCTGTGAGCCATGTCTCTGTGAGACAAATAATGTTGATGTCTCTCATCTCCCGTTGGAACCGGACCCTCGCTCTCAGGTCATCCATCCTACCCTCCAACGAACGGGCATTCGCCAGAAAGATGGATGGAATTGCTGGGCGGTAAGCAGCTCTTTTTAGTCTCAATCTGATACCTCCACGTCTCCCTCTGTGTCTCCTCCTGCCGTTTCCTTTGTCCTTTTCCTTGCCGCCATTCTCCCGTCTGATTTCTGCTGGCCATTCTAGGTCAAAAGTGTCTCCAAACTCCTCTTTGAGCCCGGGGTTCAGGTCCATAAGTGTCTGACGGTCGTATGACGTACCCGCCAGTGTTGCTTTAAATAGAAAAGTGGAAAAAACAAACATAATAGCTAAAAGTGAGTACATCGTTGCGGAGCTAAAACCAGAGGCGTCTGACCAGGGTCGCGTCATGTTACAGAGGTGATAGTTAACCAAGATACTGACACTAGCCAGCATGCTAGCGAAGCTAGCAAGGCTACACCCACTACTACCCCCACTGTAGCACCCAATGTACCCACTGTAGCTAACTGTAGCTAACGAAGCTACACCCAATGTACCCACTGTAGCTAATGAAGCTACACCCAATGTACCCACTGTAGCTAACGATGCTACACCCACTGGAGCCGGAGGGAAGACATACAAATTTAACGTGAATTGGCTAAACATTTTCCCATGGCTAGAGTTCGAAAACAATGTCATGTTTTGTAAATATTGCAGAGGGCAGAAACAGGCAGGCAATACGCCCTTCGTGTCGGGGAAACCCGCACCTGAAGAGATTCGGTAGTAAAACACAACGTCTCGCGGCGGCACATCCAGTCATCCAGTGTAGAGATTTGTACATATTGAGAAAGGAGAGACCATCCTTGTGAGTTTGTTTAGCACACACACACAGTGTGGGCCAGTGACTTTGGTGCTATTGCACAGTTCCGTTCCCATTTGAACATGCACATACAGAGTACTACTATATATGTACATTTATTTTTGTTTAAAAAATGTGAGTTTGTTAATAAATGTACTCGCTCTCCTTCCTCCAGGTAACGGTGACAGACGGCGGTCCGAGCCCCCGGCAGAGCACAGTGTGGGTGATGGTTCAGGTGTTGGACGAGAACGACAACAAGCCCACCTTCCCCGAGAAGGTGTACCAGATCAAGCTGCCCGAGAGGGACCGGCGGAAGAAAGGCGAGCCCATCTACCGGGCGTTCGCCTACGACCGCGATGAGGGGCCGAACGCGGACCTCTCCTACAGCATCGTGGACGGCAACGAGGACGGCAAGTTCTTCATCGACCCCAAGACGGCGGTGGTGTCGTCGCGCAAGGCCTTCACCGCGGGGAGCTACGACATCCTCACCGTACGTCACGAGATCACTTTTATTTATACCGATATATGTATTTCAATATCTGCTTAAAGTAGGGGTGCACAAAGGTACACATATCCGTACCGCACCGTGTCAGTGTGTACCGTACCGTACCGAATTGTATATCGTATTCAGAAAATCCGCCTAAAAGTACATGCCTAAGTAAATGGAAGATTGCTCCACTTCTACAAGGTCCATTTGCATGTTCCTGGTATCTAGGGACATCTATGGATCTCAGGGAATGTATCCCCAGTGTCAGAAATATTGTGTCTGAGTAAATTGTAATGAACCCATTCTGATTTGAGTCAGATTTGAATACATCTTTCTCGTATTGTTCAGCCGTGATCATCTCTGGTTGTGTCTCAGATCAAGGCCACGGACAACGGCCGTCCTCAGAAGTGGTCCACGGCTCGTCTGCACATGGAGTGGATCCGCCGTCCGGCCCCTTCCGCCCGCCCCCTGCTGTTCGACGAGCCTCACTACAACTTCACCATCATGGAGAACGACAAAGTGGCTGAAATTGTGGGCGTGGTCTCAATGCAACAGAGCCCCACCCCTTTATGGTTTGACATCACAGGTAAGCCCCGCCCATAGGTGAGGATGAACCCTGTGCCAAGCATTTGAGGAAAGTGGGGGGGGGGGGAGGGGGGGATTTAAAGGTAGTGTCTTGATCTCATCGCCCGGAAGGATGTTGGCTTTGACCTGGTTGGGTCAAAGCTCCAAGGCAGAGACACATTTTCACCTAAACCTGACGTGAACCCTGACCTTAAAGGACCATCGCAATA
Organism: Notolepis coatsorum; assembly: GCF_963971535.1. Taxonomy (NCBI): domain Eukaryota; kingdom Metazoa; phylum Chordata; class Actinopteri; order Aulopiformes; family Paralepididae; genus Notolepis; species Notolepis coatsorum. Next base: position 12,990 of record NW_028171634.1, read on the forward strand.
TAGTGACAAATCTAGTTTAACCTCTTAAGCCTGATCGGCCGGGTAAGTTTGTTTACCAAGGATTTGAAGTGTTTAGCGAAATATGAGCTTATAAAAATATCTGCGCATTACACCGGAAAGCCGACGATTTAGATGTGAGAAGAAGAAGCACTCATGAAGTCGTTGTAGTCCTAAGAAAGAGGAGACCCAGTGCTTTCGATGGACGCCTGAATGTCATAAAACTACACTACCCAGCTCCCACTAGCTGATTTTCATGTTTATATCTCACGGGTTGAACAATCCTCAATGTTATTGCCATAAAATAGAACATATATTGTTTTTATTGAAATATGCATATAGTATATCTGTGAGGTTTTGTCCGCTGCTCACCAACTTTCTCTGTCTTCTTTAAGCCTACTGTTAGGAATTCCCTACTCACTCTCTCTAGCCCCCACCCTCTCGTTCTTTACTCTCGTTTACTCTCAGTGGCCACACCTGGACTATTATCAATTACCTCTCGCACCTGTGGTGGCAGGCTAATTAGTTCCCCTGTGGGCTTTAAATACCAGGGCTCTTCCCCTCGTTTCGGTGTGGGGTCGTGTTGTAAACATGCCGTATCATATTCTCAAACATCTAGACTCTTTCGGGAGGTCCTCTGTTCTGCCTATGCTGTATTGATTCTCCGGCGTAGAGATGTATGCTCCAGCCTTCGCCTGCTGTCGCCGTTGCCTGAGAGTGGGACTGTCTGCGCTCCCTAGACTTCCACGGGAGGCATCCCAGTCATCCACTTCAGACCCCCCGCGCAGCTGTCGTCCTGACGCACATCCAGACCAGCGCCCGGCGTGAGACGAGGTGCAAGCTTTGGCCACCCGTCGCCGTTTGCCTGGAGGGAGACATTGTACTGCGCTCTCTAATCCTCTACGGGAGGTATTCCAGTGTTCCACTCCAGACCAGCGCGCCAGATGCGCTCAAGCCTTCGCCACCTGTCGCCGTTTGCCTGGAGGGAGACACTGTACTGCGCTCTCTAATCCTCTACGGGAGGTATTCCAGTGTTCCACTTCAGACCTTCGAGCTTGGCACGCTCCCCCGACCAGCGCGCAGACGCGCATCTCCTAGACCTTCGGGCTTGGCACGCTCTCCAGTCACCAGCGCGCAACGCGCATCTGCAAGGGCTTGGCACGCTCTCCAGTCACCAGCGCGCAACGCGCATCTTCAAGGGCTTGGCACGCTCTCCAGTCTCCAACGTGCATTTTCCAAAGATCCTCGTGCTTGGCACACTCCTCCTCGCAGACGCACCCCGATGCGTCTCTCGGTTCCGACGCGCACACCAAGGTGTGGCGCGCCACTCTGTTCCTCGGCTCCGACAGCGGCTACCCGGTGGACGACACCCTCGCCACCGCCGCTGTTCCAGCACTCTGTTCCTCGGCTCCGACAGCGGCTACCCGGTGGACGACACCCTCGCCACCGCCACTGTTCCAGCACTCTGTTCCTCGGCTCCGACAGCGGCTACCCGGTGGACGACACCCTCGCCACCGCCGCTGTTCCAGCACTCTGTTCCTCGGCTCCGACAGCGGCTACCCGGTGGACGACACCCTCGCCACCGCCGCTGTTCCAGCACTCTGTTCCTCGGCTCCGACAGCGGCTACCCGGTGGACGACACCCTCGCCACCGCCACTGTTCCAGCACTCTGTTCCTCGGCTCGGACAGCCAGCCACCCGGTGGCGATGCCCTCGCCCCGCTGCTGTCCCTGTACCATTACGCATACGCCTGGGTGAGTTTTGATTGTGATGTCACTCACCCAGCGTAATGCCTCTTGCCCCCGTTCCCGCTGCTGTTTCCTGTACCATTACGCATACGCCTGGGTGAGTTTTGATTGTGATGTCACTCACCCAGCGTAATGCTTCTTGCCCCCGTTCCCGCTGCTGTTCCTGTACCATTACGCATACGCCTGGGTGAGTTTTGATTGTGATGTCACTCACCCAGCGTATTGCCTCCGTTAGTTCTCACTTAGTTAGTAGTTTGGACATTTCATCTCCCACTCTGTTTTTGTTCTCACTTAGATAGTATTTTTGGACATTACATCTCCCCCTGTGCGTTTGTCACACGAAGATATTATTACTTTGTTTTCTTTGTTTATTTGGACTGTTCTGCATCTGCTCTGTTTGTTCCCTTTTGAATATTAACCCTCTCCTCTGTTCTGCAGAGCGGCCCAGATGTTTTTCCCACCAGTCCCCAGTTCCTCCCTGTCCCCAGCCCGCCTCCGCGGGTCTCTGTCCCCTGTTCCTCCCTGTTCCCCAGCCCGCCTCCGCGGGCCTCAGTCCCCTCTGTCCCTAGTTCTCCCCTTTCTAGTTCCACCTAGTTCCTTGTCCCTAGTTCTCCTAGTCCCCAGTTCTCCTGTTCCCTAGCTCTCCTTGTCCCGACATCTCCTAGTCTCTAGTTCCTCTGTTCCTTTAACCTTCCCCTAGCGTTCCTTTAATGTTTCCCCTAGCGTTCATTAACCTTCCCTTAGTGTTCCCTTTTCCTGCCCGCCTCTTAAAGGCACCTAGTTTTTCCCCTCTTGTTATATTCCTGTATTTGTGTTCTCCCTTAAAGGGACAGTGCCCTTTTTCCCTGTCTCTCAATAAATATCTGTTTCTTGGCAAACCATCATACCTGTCTTGTGTTGTGCGATTGGGGTCGGTTACAAACCATAACAGTACGACCCCACCAAATCGACGACCCCAGCCAGCACAGACGGTGTATGTTGAGTTTGCCTTTTTTTTCTTGTTCCCTCTAGTTCCCCTCTAGCTCCCCTGTTTAGCTCCCCTGTTAGCCTGTTAGCTCCCCTGTTAGCCCTGTTGGCTTCCCTGTTAGCTCTGTTGACCCCCCTGCAGCTTGTTAGGCCTCTACTACCAGCATGGCCCCTGTCTGCTAGCCTTGCCCCGGCTGCTAGCACGGCCTCTATGTTTATGCAGCCCTTGCTGCTGGCATAGGCCCTGTAGCTAGCCTTGCCCTGGCAGCTAACCCAGTCCCTCAGCAGAGCCCCAGTCTGCTAGCTTAGCCCCGGCTGCTAGCACAGCCTCTATGTTTTATGCAGCCCTTGCTGCTGGCATAGGCCCTGTAGCTAGCCTTGCCCTGGCAGCTAACCCAGTCCCTCAGCAGAGCCCCAGTCTGCTAGCTTAGCCCCGGCTGCTAGCACAGCCTCTATGTTTTATGCAGCCCTTGCTGCTGGCATGGGCCCTGTAGCTAGCCATGCCAGGCAGCTAACCCAATTCCCTCTGCATGGCCCCGGTCTGCTAGCTTGGCCCCGGCTGTTAGCACAGCCTCTATGTTGATGCAGCCTTGCAGCTGGCATAGGCCCTGTAGCTAGCCAGGCCCAAGCAGCTAACCCGGTCCCTCTGCATGGCCTCCACTTTTTTGTGTAGCATCTCACACTGCTAGGACTGCCCCTTCAGCTAGCAGGGTCAGTTTTCTCCCACTGCTAGGACTGCCCTTTCAGCTAGCAAGGTCAGTATTCCCACTGCTAGGACTGCCCTTTCAGCTAGCAAGGTCAGTATTCCCACTGCTAGGACTGCCCTTTCAGCTAGCAAGGTCAGTTTCCCCACTGCTAGGACTGCCCTTTCAGCTAGCAAGGTCAGTTTATCTCCCACTGCTAGGACTGCCCTTTCAGCTAGCAAGGTCAGTTTTATCCCCACTGCTAGGACTGCCCTTTCAGCTAGCAAGGTCAGTTTCTCTCCCACTGCTAGGACTGCCCCTTCAGCTAGCATGGTCAGTTTGCTCCCACTGCTAGGACTGCCCTTTCAGCTAGCAAGGTCAGTTTATCTCACACAGCTAGGACTGTCCTTCCAGCCAGCTTGTTCTCTCATGCTGGTCCAGCCCTGTCTGCCAGCCTAGCTCCGGCAGCTAGCGCAGCCTCTATGTTAATGTAGCAGTACAGCTGGCATAGGCCCTGTAGCTATCAGTGCCTTGGCAGCTACCCTTTCCCCCTGCTAGCCTAGCTCGGCAGCTAGCGCAGCCTCTATGTTGATGTAGCAGTACAGCTAGCATAGGCCCTGTAGCTATCAGTGCCCTGGCAGCTACCCTTTCCCTCTGCTAGCCTAGCTCCGGCAGCTTGCGCAGCCTCTATGTTGATGTAGCAGTACAGCTAGCATAGGCCATGTAGCTATCAGTGCCCTGGCAGCTAACTTTCCCTCTGCTAGCCCTTTCCCGGTGCTACCATGGTTACCCCTTAGCTACCCTGCTTGCCCCTCAGTTTCTCTAGACCAGTTCTCTAGACCAGTTCCTCTAGACTAGTTCTCTGGACCCAGTTCCTCCTGACCCGGTTCCTCTAGGCCCGGTTTCCTCTAGGCCAGTTCCTCCTGTTGCCCCTCTGCTACCCTAGTTACCCCTCGGCGACCCTGTTTCTTTTGCTAGCCCCACTCTTGTGGTGGCTTCCCCTGCTGGCTTGGCCAGTACCTTTTGTTTTTGTCTTGTTTTGCCCCCTGCCACTCTGTCTGTATTTGTTTTGGGTCGCCAGGTGGCTCCCGTTGAGGGGGGGGTACTGTGAGGTTTTGTCCGCTGCTCACCAACTTTCTCTGTCTTCTTTAAGCCTACTGTTAGGAATTCCCTACTCACTCTCTCTAGCCCCCACCCTCTCGTTCTTTACTCTCGTTTACTCTCAGTGGCCACACCTGGACTATTATCAATTACCTCTCGCACCTGTGGTGGCAGGCTAATTAGTTCCCCTGTGGGCTTTAAATACCAGGGCTCTTCCCCTCGTTTCGGTGTGGGGTCGTGTTGTAAACATGCCGTATCATATTCTCAAACATCTAGACTCTTTCGGGAGGTCCTCTGTTCTGCCTATGCTGTATTGATTCTCCGGCGTAGAGATGTATGCTCCAGCCTTCGCCTGCTGTCGCCGTTGCCTGAGAGTGGGACTGTCTGCGCTCCCTAGACTTCCACGGGAGGCATCCCAGTCATCCACTTCAGACCCCCCGCGCAGCTGTCGTCCTGACGCACATCCAGACCAGCGCCCGGCGTGAGACGAGGTGCAAGCTTTGGCCACCCGTCGCCGTTTGCCTGGAGGGAGACATTGTACTGCGCTCTCTAATCCTCTACGGGAGGTATTCCAGTGTTCCACTCCAGACCAGCGCGCCAGATGCGCTCAAGCCTTCGCCACCTGTCGCCGTTTGCCTGGAGGGAGACACTGTACTGCGCTCTCTAATCCTCTACGGGAGGTATTCCAGTGTTCCACTTCAGACCTTCGAGCTTGGCACGCTCCCCCGACCAGCGCGCAGACGCGCATCTCCTAGACCTTCGGGCTTGGCACGCTCTCCAGTCACCAGCGCGCAACGCGCATCTGCAAGGGCTTGGCACGCTCTCCAGTCACCAGCGCGCAACGCGCATCTTCAAGGGCTTGGCACGCTCTCCAGTCTCCAACGCGCATTTTCCAAAGATCCTCGTGCTTGGCACACTCCTCCTCGCAGACGCACCCCGATGCGTCTCTCGGTTCCGACGCGCACACCAAGGTGTGGCGCGCCACTCTGTTCCTCGGCTCCGACAGCGGCTACCCGGTGGACGACACCCTCGCAACCGCCGCTGTTCCAGCACTCTGTTCCTCGGCTCCGACAGCGGCTACCCGGTGGACGACACCCTCGCCACCGCCACTGTTCCAGCACTCTGTTCCTCGGCTCCGACAGCGGCTACCCGGTGGACGACACCCTCGCCACCGCCGCTGTTCCAGCACTCTGTTCCTCGGCTCCGACAGCGGCTACCCGGTGGACGACACCCTCGCCACCGCCGCTGTTCCAGCACTCTGTTCCTTGGCTCCGACAGCGGCTACCCGGTGGACGACACCCTCGCCACCGCCACTGTTCCAGCACTCTGTTCCTCGGCTCGGACAGCCAGCCACCCGGTGGCGATGCCCTCGCCCCGCTGCTGTCCCTGTACCATTACGCATACGCCTGGGTGAGTTTTGATTGTGATGTCACTCACCCAGCGTAATGCCTCTTGCCCCCGTTCCCGCTGCTGTTTCCTGTACCATTACGCATACGCCTGGGTGAGTTTTGATTGTGATGTCACTCACCCAGCGTAATGCTTCTTGCCCCCGTTCCCGCTGCTGTTCCTGTACCATTACGCATACGCCTGGGTGAGTTTTGATTGTGATGTCACTCACCCAGCGTATTGCCTCCGTTAGTTCTCACTTAGTTAGTAGTTTGGACATTTCATCTCCCACTCTGTTTTTGTTCTCACTTAGATAGTATTTTTGGACATTACATCTCCCCCTGTGTGTTTGTCACACGAAGATATTATTACTTTGTTTTCTTTGTTTATTTGGACTGTTCTGCATCTGCTCTGTTTGTTCCCTTTTGAATATTAACCCTCTCCTCTGTTCTGCAGAGCGGCCCAGATGTTTTTCCCACCAGTCCCCAGTTCCTCCCTGTCCCCAGCCCGCCTCCGCGGGTCTCTGTCCCCTGTTCCTCCCTGTTCCCCAGCCCGCCTCCGCGGGCCTCAGTCCCCTCTGTCCCTAGTTCTCCCCTTTCTAGTTCCACCTAGTTCCTTGTCCCTAGTTCTCCTAGTCCCCAGTTCTCCTGTTCCCTAGCTCTCCTTGTCCCGACATCTCCTAGTCTCTAGTTCCTCTGTTCCTTTAACCTTCCCCTAGCGTTCCTTTAATGTTTCCCCTAGCGTTCATTAACCTTCCCTTAGTGTTCCCTTTTCCTGCCCGCCTCTTAAAGGCACCTAGTTTTTCCCCTCTTGTTATATTCCTGTATTTGTGTTCTCCCTTAAAGGGACAGTGCCCTTTTTCCCTGTCTCTCAATAAATATCTGTTTCTTGGCAAACCATCATACCTGTCTTGTGTTGTGCGATTGGGGTCGGTTACAAACCATAACAATATCAGGCCTATAAATTACCTTTTGATGGCCATAGGGCTGCAACTAATGACTATTTTGGTAGTCGACTAATCTGTCGATTATTTTTTCGATTAGTCGACTAATCGAAAAACAATTATAAAAAAAAAATATATATATATTATTTTTTGCACTACCTATCTTTGTGAAAGTGGCTTCTCAGCTCTGGTCCGGCTGAAGACAGAGCAGAGGAACAGATTGGACATTGAGCATGACCTCAGAGTTGCTTTGAGACTCTTGTCAGGACCAAACAACATCCCCAGTTATCCCATTAGTTCCCCCAAACTTACTGTCGGTCTGTTATGTTAAGCTAAGAAGTCTTCAGCTGGCTGGACCAGAGCTGAGAAGCCACTTTCACAAAGATAGGTAGTGCAAAAAAATTAAAATTAAAAAAATTATTATATAATTCTTTTTAATGACTAATCGACGCAACAATTCCTTGTCGACGATTTTTTTATAATCGACATCGTCGATTATGTCGACTAATCGGTGCAGCCCTAGATGGCCAAGTCATACATCTATGGATCGGGCCAAATCTCCTCTTTCCAATGGCAGAGTTCAATCTGGATGTAGTATCACCAGGCACCTGTTACAGGCAGCAACGACCGTGAATGAAATCTACTGTAAGTACAGTTACTTTTTTGTAATGAAAATTTCTCCGCCATTTTTCATCAGATTGAGACACCTTTTTTTCCCTAGACATTCACAGAAAGCTAAAGAAACAAACTACATTATATTTTATGGCAATAACATTCCGGTTTGTTCGACCCGTGAGACATAATCATGATAAAATATTCCATGCCAGACGGCTCCAAGTTTGACAGGGGCTGGCGTGAGCTGGGTAGTGTAGTTTTATGAAATTTGAAAGCCCATCGAAAGCCCTGGGTCTCTTCTTTCATAGGACTACACACACGTATAACAGCTTCCTTTATATCCGTCTAATTCATCCGGTTTCCACCGGGATGTGCCGAGATATTTATGAACTCATATTTCGCTAATAACATTTTAAATCATTGGTAAACAAACATAGTGCTGGAAATATACACTTTGACTGCTGTTTTGACAGGGTCAGGGTCTTTACTCTTAGCTACATTTGGGGGGAAAAACACGCTACATAAATAATTACGGACTGTATTCATCTATTTAATCTATCTATGATGTGAAATAAATCTCGGCCCGCTACAGGGCCCGTCAGGCTTAAAGGGTTAAGAGGTTAAAGATGTTGGTGAGTTCAAAATGTGATGTTTACATGTTGCGTTGCTACTTTCCATTTCCCCCACGTGGAATGCACCTGATTGGATAAATGACGTGCTTCTAGTGTGACGTCTAGAATGTTATCTATAATAGCACCTTTAACTGTCAAAAATAAAAGCATTTTAAAACATCCTTCCTGGCGACCTGGGATCTTGACAAGACCGTGATGAAACTGGACGGGGAGCTCCAGAGGTGTCTCTACAGGCGCGGCTCCTTGGCACGCATGGTGTGGTGTGGGGCTGACAAACTGGTGATGTGTGCCAGTGTGTGTGTGTGTGTGTGTGTGTGTGTGTGTGTGTGTGTGTGTGTGTGTGTGTGTGTGTGTGTGTGTGTGTGTGTGTGTGTGTGTGAGTTGCAGCTGAAGTATACTGTGCTCCTCGCTGCAGCATGATCTGTGCCAGTGTGTGTGCCCTCTCTCTATCTCTGTTCTCTCATCCGCCCATCCCACGGTCACCATGACGACGCGACACACACCTCTGCCAGCTGCAAGGTCTGTATGTAGAAACGGCAGCGATGGCACTCCGGCGAGGGGAGGAGTCTAAAGGGAGTCTTGGAGGGATAGTAGTGACCTCTGTAACACGAGCCCTAGTTCTAGTTCTGTAACACGAGCCATATATTATATATTATATGTATTTATTTGTGTAGCACCTTTCATACAAGAATTGCAGCACAACGAGTTTCACAGCAATAAAAATTTATATAACCCTTTCACTGCCACACTACCAAAGGGTTAACCATTTCACTGCGACAATAGAGAAGGTTAACCCTTTCACGACCACACTACCAAATGGTTAACAATTTCACTGTGACAATAGATAATGTTAACCATTTCACTACCACACTACCAAATGGTTAACCCTGTCACTGTGACAATAGATAATGTTAACCCTGTCACTACCACACTACCAAAGGGTTAACCCTTTCACTGTGATAATAGAGAATGTTAAGCATTTCAAGGGTTAACCTTGTCACTGCGACAATAGAGAAGGTTAACCCTTTCACTACCACACTACCAAAGGGTTAACCTTGCCACTGCGACAATAGAGAATGGTAACCCTTTCACTATCACACTACCAAAGGGTTAACCCTGTCACTGCGACAATAGAGAAGGTTAACCCTTTCACTGCCACACACGACACAAACAAACCCTTTCACAAAGTGTAGTGTGGTAGTGAAAGGGTTAACCATATGTTGTGTGTGACAGTTAAAGGGTTAACCTTCTATATTGTCGCAGTGAAAGGGTTAACCATTTGGTAGTGTGGTAGTGAAAGGGTTATATACGTTTTTACTGCTGTGGTAAAATTAGTGGTAGAATAAAAGCAATGCAGAGAACAAAGAAGGGTAAAGGCAAACGATAGCGTTACAAATATCCACTCATGTTTTAAAACCAGAGTATTCCCCGTTAGATGGTCATAAAACATCTTAGTTTGAAGTTACTCGATTTATTTGTGTCTGTTTTGATTGATTATCCTTGTTTATATATTTTTTTTTTGTAATTTTTAGTATTTCTGATATATTATTAATCCTGGTTTACACAGTCGTCCACAGTATATGTTGTGCTGTGCTTCTGTCGTTATCAGTCTTTGTGTTCAACGGACTATAACTTTAGAATAATACTTGTTGGTATAAGTCCAGGTTTCTTGACTTTCTCACAAACACATTGGTGAAAAATCGTGAATAGGGTCCTGGACCCTGATATTTAGTCAAACCTTTCACTGCCACACGACAGCAGGTTAACCCTTTCACTACCACACTACGGAAGGTTAACCGTCTGTAGTGTGGTAGTGAAAGGTTAACCGTCTGTAGTGTGGTAGTGAAAGGTTAACCGTATGTAGTGTGGTAGTGAAAGGTTAACCTTCTGTAGTGTGGTAGTGAAAGGGTTAACCTTCTGTAGTGTGGTAGTGAAAGGTTAACCTTCTGTAGTGTGGTAGTGAAAGGTTAACCTTCTGTAGTGTGGTAGTGAAAGGTTAACCTTCTGTAGTGTGGTAGTGAAAGGTTAACCGTCTGTAGTGTGGTAGTGAAAGGTTAACCGTCTGTAGTGTGGTAGTGAAAGGTTAACCTTCTGTAGTGTGGTAGTGAAAGGTTAACCGTCTGTAGTGTGGTAGTGAAAGGTTAACCGTCTGTAGTGTGGTAGTGAAAGGTTAACCGTCTGTAGCGTGGTTTGATTTGATTTGATTTGATATTTTTTATTTTCGTGTCTTACATACAGATGTATGCCCAGCCCATATGGGCTTACAAGACACATAACAATAAGTATATAATAATATACTTTACCAATTACTTAACAAATGACATAGACCAAGATGGCCATAAAAAAAGAAAAATACAAGAAAATACAATAAAACGTAATATAACACAAGCTGTACTCAATTTAAATAAACAGAAAAACAGAAAAACAAGGTGAATTCAAATACAATTATATAGGATACAGTGTGTTTTGTCTCAGGTGCCATGCCTTCTCCAAAAATCCTGCAAAACCGAAGATGTCCTCCACAAAAAAAAAACTCAACATACAGCTCTCAGACTGCCAAAACAAATCTGGGTTTGCAATTTGATTTTTTTCAAATAAAGCCCTCCTCAAAGTGGTGTACAAAGGGCAATAAAAAACAAAATGATATTCATCCTCCACCACTCCCAGATCACACAGAACACACAGCCGCTCCTCCTCAGGTTTACCCTGGAATCTACCCACTTCCACAGCCAATGGCAGGGTGCCAGACCTCAACTGGGCACACAGAGACCTCCGTCTTCTCTTTAAGTTTAACATTACATAAGGTTCAGTAAAATACTCATTTTTTGGTAGTGAAAGGTTAACCTTCTGTAGTGTGGTAGTGAAAGGTTAACCTTCTGTAGTGTGGTAGTGAAAGGTTAACCGTCTGTAGCGTGGTAGTGAAAGGTTAACCTTCTGTAGTGTGGTAGTGAAAGGTTAACCTTATGTAGTGTGGTAGTGAAAGGTTAACCGTCTGTAGTGTGGTAGTGAAAGGTTAACCGTCTGTAGCGTGGTAGTGAAAGGGTTAACCAGATTATGCCATGTCCACTGTCGCTAAGCTGGACTCTGATGGCACAGCGCATTATGTATTAGGGTTAGGGTTAGATCTCGTTTGAGTTAACAATTCTGAAACACGAGTCAATGTTCTCAATGATTATGCGATAAACGATAATGACATTTTTTATGCAATTAAATTAGATTAAATGTATGTTATATGTACATGGATGAGTTTCCTAGCTGAAGCTTGCAGCTTGTTGGGTAGCTGAGCATTCGTCAAGAAGAGTGGGCTATCCCCCCCCGCCCCCCCTCCCCCCCAAAGTGGCAAGTGGATGGACAACAGGGACTGCATTTCCCACAATGCTCCATTCACCCTCTCCTTTTGTTGATGCTGGCCAGTGACAGCTGTGTGTCTCCTGTAGGAAATACCCTCTGGCTCATGCTTCTGGCTTCAATGGCTCTATATCCATCCATCCATCCATCTCTCTCTCTCTCTCTCTATCTCTCTCTTTCTCTCTCTATCTATCTCTCTCTCTCTCTCTCTCTCTCTCTCTCTCTCTCTCTCTCTCTCTCTCTCTCTCTCTC
>NW_028171633.1:0-16599 GCF_963971535.1 Notolepis coatsorum
TCTCTCTCTCTCTCTCAGTGCGTAAGCTGGCTCCTAACGAGTTCCCTCACAAGCTGTATGTTCAGAACTACACCTCAGTGGTCCCGGGGACCTGCCTTACGCTGCGCAAGTGGCTCTTCACCACCGAGGAGGAGACTCTGCTCAACGACAACCAGCTGGCTGTCAACTACTGCTTCCACCAGGTAGGTGTGTGTGTGTGTGTGTGTCGTGTGTGTGTGTGTGTTGTGTGTGTGTGTGTGTGTGTGTGTGTGTGTGTGTGTGTGTGTGTGTGTGTGTGTGTGTGTGTGTGTGTGTGTGTGTGTGTGTGTGTGTCCGTCCGTCCACAAGCAACACTCAAGTAATGCTCCAACCAGATCTTCTTAGTTGCGATGCCCGTTGCCTTACAAACCAGAGGGTGCCAACTAAGCCTAACCCTAACCCAGCAGGCAGCGGGACGAGCTCACGCCGGTGTGTTTGTGTGTAACGCTCTCTCTCATCTCTTGCCATGTGTCAGGCTGTGGATGATGTGAAGAAAGGCTTCATCAAAGCTGAGCAGAAGAACTACCAGCTGCAGAAACTGGCTGAGCAGAATAAGATGACAACGGTCAGTAGCTAATGACTCATAACACACTGTTTACTACTGTCTCATAACACACTGTTTACTAATGACTCATAACACACTGTTTACTACTGACACATAACACACTGTTTACTACTGTCTCATAACACACTGTTTACTAATGACTCATAACACACTGTTTACTACTGTCTCATAACACACTGTTTACTACTGTCTCATAACACACTGTTTACTAATGACTCATAACACACTGTTTACTACTGACACATAACACACTGTTTACTGCTGTCTCATAACACACTGTTTACTACTGACACATAACACACTGTTTACTACTGTCTCATAACACACTGTTTACTACTGACACATAACACACTGTTTACTACTGTCTCATAACACACTGTTTACTACTGACACATAACACACTGTTTACTACTGACACATAACACACTGTTTACTACTGACACATAACACACTGTTTACTACTGTCTCATAACACACTGTTTACTACTGACACATAACACACTGTTTACTACTGTCTCATAACACACTGTTTACTACTGTCTCATAACACACTGTTTACTACTGACACATAACACACTGTTTACTACTGACACATAACACACTGTTTACTACTGTCTCATAACACACTGTTTACTGCTGTCTCATAACACACTGTTTACTACTGTCTCATAACACACTGTTTACTGCTGACACATAACACACTGTTTACTACTGTCTCATAACACACTGTTTACTACTGTCTCATAACACACTGTTTACTGCTGTCTCATAACACACTGTTTACTACTGTCTCATAACACACTGTTTACTACTGTCTCATAACACACTGTTTACTACTGACACATAACACACTGTTTACTACTGTCTCATAACACACTGTTTACTACTGTCTCATAACACACTGTTTACTGCTGTCTCATAACACACTGTTTACTACTGTCTCATAACACACTGTTTACTACTGTCTCATAACACACTGTTTACTGCTGTCTCATAACACACTGTTTACTACTGTCTCATAACACACTGTTTACTACTGTCTCATAACACACTGTTTACTACTGTCTCATAACACACTGTTTACTACTGTCTCATAACACACTGTTTACTGCTGTCTCATAACACACTGTTTACTGCTGACACATAACACACTGTTTACTACTGTCTCATAACACACTGTTTACTGCTGACACATAACACACTGTTTACTACTGACACATAACACACTGTTTACTACTGTCTCATAACACACTGTTTACTACTGTCTCATAACACACTGTTTACTACTGTCTCATAACACACTGTTTACTGCTGACACATAACACACTGTTTACTGCTGACACATAACACACTGTTTACTACTGTCTCATAACACACTGTTTACTACTGACACATAACACACTGTTTACTACTGACTCATAACACACTGTTTACTACTGTCTCATAACACGCTGTTTACTACTGACACATAACACACTGTTTACTACTGACACATAACACACTGTTTACTACTGTCTCATAACACACTGTTTACTACTGACACATAACACACTGTTTACTACTGTCTCATAACACACTGTTTACTACTGTCTCATAACACACTGTTTACTACTGACACATAACACACTGTTTACTACTGTCTCATAACACACTGTTTACTGCTGACACATAACACACTGTTTACTACTGTCTCATAACACACTGTTTACTGCTGACACATAACACACTGTTTACTGCTGACACATAACACACTGTTTACTACTGACACATAACACACTGTTTACTACTGACACATAACACACTGTTTACTACTGACACATAACACACTGTTTACTGCTGTCTCATAACACACTGTTTACTACTGACACATAACACACTGTTTACTACTGACACATAACACACTGTTTACTACTGACACATAACACACTGTTTACTACTGTCTCATAACACACTGTTTACTACTGACACATAACACACTGTTTACTACTGACACATAACACACTGTTTACTACTGACACATAACACACTGTTTACTACTGACACATAACACACTGTTTACTGCTGTCTCATAACACACTGTTTACTACTGTCTCATAACACACTGTTTACTACTGTCACATAACACACTGTTTACTACTGTCTCATAACACACTGTTTACTACTGTCTCATAACACACTGTTTACTACTGTCTCATAACACACTGTTTACTACTGACACATAACACACTGTTTACTACTGTCTCATAACACACTGTTTACTGCTGTCTCATAACACACTGTTTACTACTGTCTCATAACACACTGTTTACTGCTGACACATAACACACTGTTTACTACTGTCTCATAACACACTGTTTACTGCTGTCTCATAACACACTGTTTACTGCTGACACATAACACACTGTTTACTGCTGACACATAACACACTGTTTACTACTGACACATAACACACTGTTTACTACTGACACATAACACACTGTTTACTACTGTCTCATAACACACTGTTTACTACTGTCTCATAACACACTGTTTACTACTGACACATAACACACTGTTTACTACTGACACATAACACACTGTTTACTACTGTCTCATAACACACTGTTTACTACTGTCTCATAACACACTGTTTACTACTGTCTCATAACACACTGTTTACTACTGTCTCATAACACACTGTTTACTGCTGACACATAACACACTGTTTACTGCTGTCTCATAACACACTGTTTACTGCTGACACATAACACACTGTTTACTGCTGACACATAACACACTGTTTACTACTGACACATAACACACTGTTTACTACTGACACATAACACACTGTTTACTACTGACACATAACACACTGTTTACTACTGTCTCATAACACACTGTTTACTACTGTCTCATAACACACTGTTTACTACTGACACATAACACACTGTTTACTACTGACACATAACACACTGTTTACTACTGTCTCATAACACACTGTTTACTACTGTCTCATAACACACTGTTTACTACTGTCTCATAACACACTGTTTACTACTGTCTCATAACACACTGTTTACTACTGACACATAACACACTGTTTACTACTGTCTCATAACACACTGTTTACTACTGTCTCATAACACACTGTTTACTACTGACACATAACACACTGTTTACTACTGTCTCATAACACACTGTTTACTGCTGACACATAACACACTGTTTACGGCTGTCTCATAACACACTGTTTACTACTGACACATAACACACTGTTTACTACTGACACATAACACACTGTTTACTACTGTCTCATAACACACTGTTTACTACTGACACATAACACACTGTTTACTGCTGACACATAACACACTGTTTACTACTGTCTCATAACACACTGTTTACTACTGACACATAACACACTGTTTACTACTGACACATAACACACTGTTTACTACTGTCTCATAACACACTGTTTACTGCTGTCTCATAACACACTGTTTACTACTGTCTCATAACACACTGTTTACTACTGTCTCATAACACACTGTTTACTACTGTCTCATAACACACTGTTTACTGCTGACACATAACACACTGTTTACTGCTGTCTCATAACACACTGGTTACTACTGACACATAACACACTGTTTACTACTGACACATAACACACTGTTTACTACTGTCTCATAACACACTGTTTACTACTGACACATAACACACTGTTTACTACTGACACATAACACACTGTTTACTACTGTCTCATAACACACTGTTTACTACTGTCTCATAACACACTGTTTACTACTGTCTCATAACACACTGTTTACTACTGTCTCATAACACACTGTTTACTGCTGTCTCATAACACACTGTTTACTACTGTCTCATAACACACTGTTTACTACTGTCTCATAACACACTGTTTACTGCTGTCTCATAACACACTGTTTACTACTGTCTCATAACACACTGTTTACTACTGACACATAACACACTGTTTACTACTGTCTCATAACACACTGTTTACTACTGACACATAACACACTATTTACTACTGACACATAACACACTGTTTACTACTGTCTCATAACACACTGTTTACTACTGACACATAACACACTGTTTACTACTGACACATAACACACTGTTTACTACTGTCTCATAACACACTGTTTACTGCTGACACATAACACACTGTTTACTACTGTCTCATAACACACTGTTTACTACTGTCTCATAACACACTGTTTACTACTGACACATAACACACTGTTTACTACTGTCTCATAACACACTGTTTACTACTGACACATAACACACTGTTTACTGCTGACACATAACACACTGTTTACTACTGTCTCATAACACACTGTTTACTGCTGTCTCATAACACACTGTTTACTACTGTCTCATAACACACTGTTTACTACTGTCTCATAACACACTGTTTACTACTGTCTCATAACACACTGTTTACTACTGTCTCATAACACACTGTTTACTACTGTCTCATAACACACTGTTTACTACTGTCTCATAACACACTGTTTACTACTGTCTCATAACACACTGTTTACTGCTGTCTCATAACACACTGTTTACTACTGACACATAACACACTGTTTACTACTGACGCATAACACACTGTTTACTACTGTCTCATAACACACTGTTTACTACTGTCTCATAACACACTGTTTACTACTGACACATAACACACTGTTTACTACTGTCTCATAACACACTGTTTACTACTGTCTCATAACACACTGTTTACTACTGTCTCATAACACACTGTTTACTACTGTCTCATAACACACTGTTTACTACTGACACATAACACACTGTTTACTACTGTCTCATAACACACTGTTTACTACTGTCTCATAACACACTGTTTACTACTGACACATAACACACTGTTTACTACTGTCTCATAACACACTGTTTACTGCTGACACATAACACACTGTTTACGGCTGTCTCATAACACACTGTTTACTACTGACACATAACACACTGTTTACTACTGACACATAACACACTGTTTACTACTGTCTCATAACACACTGTTTACTACTGACACATAACACACTGTTTACTGCTGACACATAACACACTGTTTACTACTGTCTCATAACACACTGTTTACTACTGACACATAACACACTGTTTACTACTGACACATAACACACTGTTTACTACTGTCTCATAACACACTGTTTACTGCTGTCTCATAACACACTGTTTACTACTGTCTCATAACACACTGTTTACTACTGTCTCATAACACACTGTTTACTACTGTCTCATAACACACTGTTTACTGCTGACACATAACACACTGTTTACTGCTGTCTCATAACACACTGTTTACTACTGACACATAACACACTGTTTACTACTGACACATAACACACTGTTTACTACTGTCTCATAACACACTGTTTACTACTGACACATAACACACTGTTTACTACTGACACATAACACACTGTTTACTACTGTCTCATAACACACTGTTTACTACTGTCTCATAACACACTGTTTACTACTGTCTCATAACACACTGTTTACTACTGTCTCATAACACACTGTTTACTGCTGTCTCATAACACACTGTTTACTACTGTCTCATAACACACTGTTTACTACTGTCTCATAACACACTGTTTACTGCTGTCTCATAACACACTGTTTACTACTGTCTCATAACACACTGTTTACTACTGACACATAACACACTGTTTACTACTGTCTCATAACACACTGTTTACTACTGACACATAACACACTATTTACTACTGACACATAACACACTGTTTACTACTGTCTCATAACACACTGTTTACTACTGACACATAACACACTGTTTACTACTGACACATAACACACTGTTTACTACTGTCTCATAACACACTGTTTACTGCTGACACATAACACACTGTTTACTACTGTCTCATAACACACTGTTTACTACTGTCTCATAACACACTGTTTACTACTGACACATAACACACTGTTTACTACTGTCTCATAACACACTGTTTACTACTGACACATAACACACTGTTTACTGCTGACACATAACACACTGTTTACTACTGTCTCATAACACACTGTTTACTGCTGTCTCATAACACACTGTTTACTACTGTCTCATAACACACTGTTTACTACTGTCTCATAACACACTGTTTACTACTGTCTCATAACACACTGTTTACTACTGTCTCATAACACACTGTTTACTACTGTCTCATAACACACTGTTTACTACTGTCTCATAACACACTGTTTACTACTGTCTCATACACACTGTTTACTACTGTCTCATAACACACTGTTTACTGCTGTCTCATAACACACTGTTTACTACTGACACATAACACACTGTTTACTACTGACGCATAACACACTGTTTACTACTGTCTCATAACACACTGTTTACTACTGTCTCATAACACACTGTTTACTACTGACACATAACACACTGTTTACTACTGACACATAACACACTGTTTACTACTGTCTCATAACACACTGTTTACTACTGTCTCATAACACACTGTTTACTACTGACACATAACACACTGTTTACTACTGTCTCATAACACACTGTTTACTACTGTCACATAACACACTGTTTACTACTGACACATAACACACTGTTTACTACTGTCACATAACACACTGTTTACTACTGACACATAACACACTGTTTACTACTGTCTCATAACACACTGTTTACTACTGTCTCATAACACACTGTTTACTACTGACACATGACACACTGTTTACTACTGTCTCATAACACACTGTTTACTGCTGTCTCATAACACACTGTTTACTACTGACACATAACACACTGTTTACTACTGACACATAACACACTGTTTACTACTGTCTCATAACACACTGTTTACTACTGTCTCATAACACACTGTTTACTACTGACTCATAACACACTGTTTACTACTGTCTCATAACACACTGTTTACTACTGACACATAACACACTGTTTACTACTGTCTCATAACACACTGTTTACTACTGTCTCATAACACACTGTTTACTACTGACACATAACACACTGTTTACTACTGTCTCATAACACACTGTTTACTGCTGTCTCATAACACACTGTTTACTACTGTCTCATAACACACTGTTTACTACTGACACATAACACACTGTTTACTACTGTCTCATAACACACTGTTTACTACTGTCTCATAACACACTGTTTACTACTGTCTCATAACACACTGTTTACTACTGACACATAACACACTGTTTACTACTGACACATAACACACTGTTTACTACTGTCTCATAACACACTGTTTACTACTGACACATAACACACTGTTTACTACTGTCTCATAACACACTGTTTACTACTGTCTCATAACACACTGTTTACTACTGTCTCATAACACACTGTTTACTGCTGACACATAACACACTGTTTACTACTGACACATAACACACTGTTTACTACTGACACATAACACACTGTTTACTACTGACACATAACACACTGTTTACTACTGACACATAACACACTGTTTACTACTGACACATAACACACTGTTTACTACTGTCTCATAACACACTGTTTACTACTGTCTCATAACACACTGTTTACTACTGTCTCATAACACACTGTTTACTACTGACACATAACACACTGTTTACTACTGTCTCATAACACACTGTTTACTACTGACACATAACACACTGTTTACTACTGACACATAACACACTGTTTACTACTGACACATAACACACTGTTTACTACTGTCTCATAACACACTGTTTACTACTGTCTCATAACACACTGTTTACTACTGACACATAACACACTGTTTACTACTGACACATAACACACTGTTTACTGCTGTCTCATAACACACTGTTTACTACTGTCTCATAACACACTGTTTACTACTGTCTCATAACACACTGTTTACTACTGTCTCATAACACACTGTTTACTACTGTCTCATAACACACTGTTTACTGCTGTCTCATAACACACTGTTTACTGCTGACACATAACACACTGTTTACTGCTGACACATAACACACTGTTTACTACTGACACATAACACACTGTTTACTACTGACACATAACACACTGTTTACTACTGACACATAACACACTGTTTACTGCTGACACATAACACACTGTCTACTACTGACACATAACACACTGTTTACTACTGTCTCATAACACACTGTTTACTACTGTCTCATAACACACTGTTTACTACTGACACATAACACACTGTTTACTACTGTCTCATAACACACTGTTTACTACTGTCTCATAACACACTGTTTACTACTGACACATAACACACTGTTTACTACTGTCTCATAACACACTGTTTACTACTGTCTCATAACACACTGTTTACTACTGTCTCATAACACACTGTTTACTACTGTCTCATAACACACTGTTTACTACTGACACATAACACACTGTTTACTACTGACACATAACACACTGTTTACTACTGTCTCATAACACACTGTTTACTACTGTCTCATAACACACTGTTTACTACTGTCTCATAACACACTGTTTACTACTGTCTCATACCACACTGTTTACTACTGACACATAACACACTGTTTACTACTGTCTCATAACACACTGTTTACTACTGTCTCATAACACACTGTTTACTGCTGACACATAACACACTGTTTACTACTGTCTCATAACACACTGTTTACTACTGTCTCATAACACACTGTTTACTACTGACACATAACACACTGTTTACTACTGTCTCATAACACAATGTTTACTACTGTCTCATAACACACTGTTTACTACTGTCTCATAACACACTGTTTACTGCTGACACATAACACACTGTTTACTACTGACACATAACACACTGTTTACTACTGTCTCATAACACACTGTTTACTACTGTCTCATAACACACTGTTTACTACTGTCTCATAACACACTGTTTACTACTGTCTCATAACACACTGTTTACTACTGTCTCATAACACACTGTTTACTACTGACACATAACACACTGTTTACTACTGTCTCATAACACACTGTTTACTGCTGTCTCATAACACACTGTTTACTACTGACACATAACACACTGTTTACTACTGACACTAACACACTGTTTACTACTGACACATAACACACTGTTTACTACTGTCTCATAACACACTGTTTACTACTGTCTCATAACACACTGTTTACTACTGACACATAACACACTGTTTACTACTGACACATAACACACTGTTTACTACTGTCTCATAACACACTGTTTACTACTGACACATAACACACTGTTTACTACTGACACATAACACACTGTTTACTACTGACACATAACACACTGTTTACTACTGACACATAACACACTGTTTACTACTGACACATAACACACTGTTTACTACTGACACATAACACACTGTTTACTACTGTCTCATAACACACTGTTTACTACTGACACATAACACACTGTTTACTACTGACACATAACACACTGTTTACTACTGACACATAACACACTGTTTACTACTGACACATAACACACTGTTTACTACTGACACATAACACACTGTTTACTACTGACACATAACACACTGTTTACTACTGTCTCATAACACACTGTTTACTACTGTCTCATACCACACTGTTTACTACTGACACATAACACACTGTTTACTACTGACACATAACACACTGTTTACTACTGTCTCATAACACACTGTTTACTACTGTCTCATAACACACTGTTTACTACTGACACATAACACACTGTTTACTACTGTCTCATAACACACTGTTTACTACTGTCTCATAACACACTGTTTACTACTGTCTCATAACACAATGTTTACTACTGTCTCATAACACACTGTTTACTACTGTCTCATAACACACTGTTTACTACTGACGCATAACACACTGTTTACTACTGACACATAACACACTGTTTACTGCTGACACATAACACACTGTTTACTACTGACACATAACACACTGTTTACTACTGTCTCATAACACACTGTTTACTACTGACTCATAACACACTGTTTACTACTGTCTCAACACACTGTTTACTACTGTCTCATAACACACTGTTTACTACTGTCTCATAACACACTGTTTACTACTGTCTCATAACACACTGTTTACTACTGTCTCATAACACACTGTTTACTACTGTCTCATAACACACTGTTTACTACTGTCTCATAACACACTGTTTACTACTGACACATAACACACTGTTTACTACTGTCACATAACACACTGTTTACTACTGACACATAACACACTGTTTACTACTGACACATAACACACTGTTTACTGCTGACACATAACACACTGTTTACTACTGTCACATAACACACTGTTTACTACTGACACATAACACACTGTTTACTACTGACACATAACACACTGTTTACTGCTGTCTCATAACACACTGTTTACTACTGACACATAACACACTGTTTACTACTGACACATAACACACTGTTTACTGCTGTCTCATAACACACTGTTTACTACTGTCTCATAACACACTGTTTACTACTGTCTCATAACACACTGTTTACTACTGTCTCATAACACACTGTTTACTACTGACACATAACACACTGTTTACTACTGTTTACTACTGACACATGTGAGTACAGACCCCTCTGTCACATAACACACTGTTGTGTTTACTACTGACACATATAGATACAGACACACTGTTACTCTACTGACACATATAGATACAGACACACACCGTTACTCTATTGACACATATAGATTAGGGATGGGCGTGAGTAATCGATTAATCGGTTACTCGCGGCTATGAGAATACTCGCGGCAATGAGAAAACTCGAACCACCTTGTGAGAATTCGTTGTAGCCAGCTAGCGTTGATGATATTCAATGCTATCAACATTAGCTAAATAGCTAACCAACTAACGTTAATGCCATTCAGAATGTATAACATAGCTACAACACACAATAACGTTAATACAATTACATGCATCATTGTTTACAATGAACGGGTGGGGCTAGTGACCGAAAGGACTGGACACAGGGACAAGTTAAACATCTATTAATTTAATACAACAGGTAGTTTCGATCTGCACTGTCGTGCCTACGCACCACAGGGCTATTCTATTAAATACGGCTTTGACGCGCTGCCGATAAAAAGATTCCTCCTCATCGATTGCCTGTAGCTGCATCTAACGTTAGCTAACGTTAAAACTAACCTAAAGTTAGTTGTTCACCAACAATCTCAACATTTGTAGTAACGTTAACTCAAAAACACAGAACCGGATGACACAAGTTGTGCACTCATAGATAGGTTCCGCTAGCGATAATAACAACAATACTTCCGGTCGGGGGGTTTCAAAATAAAAGAGCAAAGTCTAAAACACCGGAAAAGACGTTTATTTTGTACAGCGCTTTCCTCCACAAGTAATTCACGTTCACTCGAGTATAGCATGCAATCAATTGATCTGGATTTTTCTTTAAAATGCCCATCCCTAATATAGATACAGACACACTGTTAGACATGCCCCTAATGACCACCACAACCCAACGGGAGAGCCAGGGTTATCAAGTGGGCACCTCCCTTCACTGGTGTTTCGTCAAGTTAGGCCCACGACACCGTGGGAAGGCTCAACAGTTAGCTCCAGCGTCCCAGAATCACCCCCCTCCATGCTGGCTCCCCTTGTTCCATGATATCCACAGTCCGAACCTCCCTATGTAATAATGATTTACTCTCTCTCACTCTCTCTCTCTCTCTCTCTCTCTCTCTCTCTCTCTCTCTCTCTCTCTCTCTCTCTCTCTCTCTCTCTCTCTCTCTCGCTCTCTCCCTATCTCTCTCTCTTCCTTCTCTTTCTCTCTCTCCATCAGTATCTGAGCATGTTGCGGGGTTGTGAGGGCTACAATGAGATCATATTCCCTCACTGTCCCTGTGACTCGAGGCGTAAAGGCCACGTCATCACAGCCATCAGCATACACCACTTCAAGCTGCACGCCTGCACAGAGGAAGGAACGCTAGAGGTGTGTGTGCGTGTGTGTGTGTGTGTGCATGCATGCGCGCGCGCGCGTGTGTGTGTGAGTGCGTGCACGTTGGTCCGTGTGAGCACGTACAATAAACTGTATATCACTGTGTGCATGGGCTTGAAGTAAAGGGTGTCTCGACATCCCGGGGAGCAGATTGTCTCTGGGGGCGGTACAAAACTATTTTATCTATGGTCCTGAGACAGGAGGTGAAATAGAGCTGCATTCATATACAGCCACGGGCTCCAGACTAACACTGGTGCTCCCTAGTGACAGTCGTGCCGGCTCAGATTTTAGTAGCACCACTTAAAGGGATGTTTCACTTTAGCAGAACTTGAGTCATAGTTACCTCTATGTAAGTGCATCTATAAGTAAGCTAGTGACCACTGCTGTCCCTGTCGTCCGCTGCCAACACCACCGTTCAGGCTCCTCATTCACTTCCTCATTCACTTCCATATATTGTGGGGCCCTAGACCGTATCATACTTCTGAAGTATAAACAAACTACTGCTGTGCAGATTTCAATCAATCACACAAGGAAGCATACTAGGACCGTTACTGTTCCTAATTTATGCAAATGACATGTCAGTTACAGTGGGTGACAATATTGTCACAAGGAAAGATGAAATTACCTACCTGGGTTGTGGGCTCCATCCTAGAGGCAAATCTTTCCTGTGACAAAATGGCATCCAATGTAATAAAAAAAGTCAACCAACTAACTAGATTATTGTACCGGATCTCCTCTCTGGTAAACAAGAATACCCTGAAGACTCTGGCAGGAGCACTCATTCAAGGGTACTACGACTATGCTTGCACCTCATTGTACCAAAGCACCTCAAAGGCGCTAAAAACAAAATTACAAACATCACAAAACGAACTAGTCAGACTACTGCTTGACCTGACTCCTAGAACCCACCTCACCCCTGCCCACTTTGACAACCTAGGATGGCTTAGAGTAGACGACAGAGTACAGCAACTTGCATTGGGCCTGGTCTACAAGATACACTATACCACTAAGGTACCCATGTACATGTCAAAATACTTCCCAAAGGTCAGTGAATACCACGATCACAACACCAGAGGGAGCTCCACAAATCATGTTCAACCCAGATTCGGCTCAAACAAGGGACTAACCACGTTTCGCAATTATGCCACAACAATGTGGAACGCCCTACCCCAAGCTGTAAAGGAATGTGAATCACTACCCACTTTCAAAACCACTCTCAAAGAACACCTACGGGAGACTGCAATTCGAAACTGGCCCCTGTAAATGTCCAAACCCAACCCCCTCCAATGTACAGTTCCCCCCCCCCACCCCACCTACCCAACCCCCCCCCCCCCCACCCACCCACCCAACCACCTCCAATGTACAGTTTCCCCACCCCACCTACCCAACCTCCTCCAATGTATAGTTTCTTCCCCCTCAAATGTATATACTCTCTTCTTTTTAGATTTTTTTTTTTTTTTATCCACTTTTTCTCCCATTTTCTATTTTTCTCCCATCCCAATTTCGTAACATCCAATTCAACCCTCCCCTGTCTCGAACGCTGTTTCATGCCTCCCACAAGCCGGCTGCAATGTGGACTAAGTCATACATAGCACGAGTCCCCTCCGATACTCGAGGTAACAGCAGTCGCATATTTTCACCTGCGCGGCGCGATCTTTCAGCGTCAGGGGTCTGCGCTTTGGAGGGGCGCCGCCCCCATCGCTTCCTGATTCTACTGCACAGGCGCACCAACCGACCTGTAGGAGTCGCTGTCCACAACGCCCGATCCCCACCCATCAGTTTCCCACCCCCTAATACTGCCAATGTGTATTAGTACGGACGACCAGCGTCTCCAGTATTCGTGGTGAGCGCCTTGCCCACTGCACCACGTAGCCGCCCTTTTTTAGACTATTTTTGTACTCATAAACAGTACTGTATATTTGTAAATCTGGTATGTCATAAATGTCTAGATGTAACAGTACTGTCTATCTGTATGTCATATATATGTCTGGTCAGCTCTCCATCCCCTGAACCAGACTACGGACGTTCGGGGACAGAGCTTTCAGTGTGGCAGCTCCCACCCTCTGGAACTCCCTCCCCGCAGAACTCCGCACCGCCCCAACTCTGGACTCATTTAAAAAACTGCTCAAAACCCACCTCTTCAACTTGGCCTTCAACCCCTAACTTTCTCACTCTATATATATATGTTGTGTCTGTCCACTATGTTGTTAATTTGTCATCCCCCCCCCCCCTATGTAAAGCGACCTTGGGTCCTCTGAAAGGCGCTATATAAAACGAAATTATTATTATTATTATTATTATTATTATTATTATTATTATTATTATTATTATTATTATTATTATTATTATTATTATTATTATTATATATGTTATGATGAATTGAAAATGGGGGACCCTGATGTAAACAAGACAAACGTCTTTCTCTGGTCTGCATCCCCTTAACAATTGTGTGTATTGAGCCGTACTGTATTGTACCCATTCTGCAATCTGTTAATAAAATGTTCAATCAATCATACAATCAGACAATTCTGAGTCAAAGTATTTACAGATTTATTACCTGTAAATATGTTGTAAGTTTGAGTGTGCCGTGTATCTTTGCCTTGTGTGGAATGGCAACTTGAAAATGGCAACACTAGCTCAAAAAGTACATTTGACACAGAAAAGTATATTCCACAGAATAATATATTCCACAGAATAATATTGCTATATAGGTATACTGTTTATCAGAAGAATGATGGTGTTGACAGCGGACAGATTACTTGTAGATTACCTTAACACTTTGAGTGCCACTCACGAGATTTCTCTGGTTTTTTTTATAGGTGGTTGCATGCCACTCACGAGATTTCTCGGATTTTTTTTTTTTTTTTTTTTTTTTGCGATCTGAAAAATTATTGCATCACCCGAGCCTACCCGAGTATAGCCGAGGGGCGCCGGCGATCACTGTGGAAAAAAGCGCCCCCTGTCGTCTCCCAGATGACATAAGTGATTTTGGAATGGACTCAATGAAAATGAATGGGGAAAAAAATCCAGTACTCCACATTTTCCAGTTCACTGATCCAGCCGGGGTTACTAGAGTTCATTCTGGAGCCTCAGAGCCCCGCGGATCATGGAGTTCTACTGTATCGCGTTGGATCCATACACGTATCGATTTTTTCGAATGGTGATCAGGAATTGGAATATACCAGTTGGATACCATCTGATGTCAGGTAAGGACTCTATGTTATCAGTGGTAGGATAATCAGAGTAAGTTTGATGAAGTTATAAGCTGTTTTGTGAAATGTCTTCTTTCGGTTTCACTGTAAAAGTCCGTGAGGAAATCAACGGAGCGATTATCAGTGCGCGGCCGTAATGTGCGTGCGTGCACGTATAATATTGATCATCTAGCGTTTATTTGAAAACGATTCATAAAAAGGCAGACGAATATCAACGTTGTGGAATATTCCACTAAAAGACGATTTTCATAGAATGCTCCAGAATGAGCTGTTTTTTATATCAAAACGGGGGCTTTTCTAACTGCTCTGAAACGGCAACGACGCGATAAAAAAACAATCTGCCTTCACAGCACTGACTGGAAAATAGTCTTTGATAATGCGATGGGCAGATTAGACACATAGCCATAATTTAAAACATAGATTAGGCGATATTAACGTTAACATTGGCGCCGATGGTGGCATTCAAGCGGTAAAACGGAAAACCAGGCGTGGCGCTGAAAGTGTTAAATAGAGGTAAGACTGCTGATTTGAGTTCAAGTGAAATCAAGATTTGATTTGATTTAAGTGAAATATCCCATTAAATTGACATTCAGCACATCATATCTTTTATTATATACAGTATATATATATTAAGGCTGTCAAAGTTAACGCGTTAACGCACAATTCTGTTAACGCCACTATTTATTTATATAGCATGATGAACCTGTCCGGATGAGCGTCTGTGACAAGAGCTCCCCT
>NW_028171632.1:7500-15481 GCF_963971535.1 Notolepis coatsorum
CAGAGTAGCATATATTAAAAATAAGGTGGCTTTATAAATGAACAAATACCAATTAATATTTCGCCTGTCAGATAAAGAGGACCAATGAGACACAGAGTGCCATGTTTTTCTCTTTTTATCCTCAATGAGACAGAGTGCCATGTTTTTCTCTTTTTATCCTCAATGAGACAGAGTGCCATGTTTTTCTCTTTTTATCCTCAATGAGATAGTGCCATGTTTTTCTCTTTTTATCCTCAATGAGATAGTGCCAGGTTTTTCTCTTTTTATCCTCAATGAGATAGTGCCATGTTTTTCTCTTCTTCTATTGTCAATGAGACACAGAGTGCCATGTTTTTTTCTTTTTATCCTCAATGAGACAGAGTGCCATGTTTTTCTCTTTTTCTATCCTCAATGAGACACAGTGAGATGTTTTTCTCTTTTTCTATTCTCAATGAGACACAGAGTGACATGTTTTTCTCTTTCTATCCTCAACGAGACAGAGTGCCATGTTTTTCTCTTTCTATCCTCAACGAGACAGAGTGCCATGTTTTTCTCTTTCTATCCTCAACGAGACAGAGTGCCATGTTTTTCTCTTTCTATCCTCAACGAGACACAGAGTGCCATGTTTTTCTCTTTTTCTATCCTCAACGAGACAGAGTGCCATGTTTTTCTCTTTCTATCCTCAACGAGACAGAGTGCCATGTTTTTCTCTTTCTATCCACAACGAGACAGAGTGCCATGTTTTTCTCTTTCTATCCTTAACGAGACAGAGTGCCATGTTTTTCTCTTTCTATCCTCAACGAAACAGAGTGCCATGTTTTTCTCTTTCTATCCTTAACGAGACAGAGTGCCATGTTTTTCTCTTTCTATCCTCAACAAGACACAGAGTGCCATGTTTTTCTCTTTCTATCCTCAACGAGACAGAGTGCCATGTTTTTCTCTTTCTATCCTCAACGAGACACAGAGTGCCATGTTTTTCTATTTGTCTATCCTCAATGAGACACAGAGTGCCATGTTATTCTATTTGTCTATCCTCAATGAGACACAGAGTGCCATGTTATTCTATTTGTCTATCCTCAATGAGACACAGAGTGGCTCTGGGCTTTTCTTCGTTGATGTTCCTTTATTGGACTGGTCTGATACTTGACGTCACTGTATCGCTATAATATATTGCAGTATGGATTCTCCACCTCTAGTGTACACTGACCTACCTACTGCCCCTCTAGAAGGCTAGCTCAGTAGTGGGTGGTGGCTGAGAGAAGGATGAGGAAAAAGCTAGAAGCCATCCTGGAAAACCCCTCTCATCCCCTCTACGAGGAGCTAGCCAGAATGAAGAGCACGTTCAGCCTAAGACCCCCCCCCCCCCCCCCCCCCCCCCCGACACACCACAAACTGCCTGGGCCGGGCCTTTATACCGGCAGCCATCAGGCTCTACAACAAAGGGCTTGGACAGCCGGCTCTGCTGCCAGAACTATCACTGTCAGAACTCGGGACTTGAGAACTAGAGACTCACATCACCGTACCGACTATCTTGTATTGTGTACTAGAGACTCATATCACTGGACTCTCATCACTGGACTATCTTGTGTTTGTACTTTTTTTTTTATATTACATTGTATTTGTATCTATACATTAAGGGTGTTTTCACACCTGTAGTTCGTTTGCTTTGTTCCGATTCAGGGACTATTATGATACAATTGTTGCACTTGATTCTTAGTTCGTTTGTGTTCACACGGCTGTGTTCACACGGACCAAAACAAATGCACGCGCGAGCAAACTATCACTCATTGGTCAGATTTTGGGGTGTGCCCCCCCCCCCCAACCCTGAATCTTCCGCGTTACATTGAAATCGGGGAGGAGAGAGCGGGGGAGCAAATGAATGAATGTGGATGAGAGCCGTGATGTAAGTGGTTGCAGATACGGCTGTGGGGGTGCTGGAGACATGATCGAATAGTCTTTTATGCGCCTCAATCTCCTGAACACGGCGCGAACCATTCCTAATCGATCAGAACTAAATCGGCAGCGAAAACGCCCATTTTAAAGCACCTATTATTACCCATGCACATGCGCAGATTGCCCACAGAGTCTGGAGACGCGAGATGACGCACGAATGAATGTGGACTGTTCCATCAGAGGGGGGAGCTTCGGTTGCCAGTGTCCTTTCAGCCGACCAGGATAATGAAACAATGATCCCACTAAATGGCCAGAAGCGTCTTATGGCGACATCTACAATTACCTCATTGAGTCTCCAGGTAGACTAATGTTTATATTTAAGTGTAGCGGTCTGTAGCCACTCACATTACCACCGAAGCTCCCCGATGGAACAGTCCACATTCATTCTCTCGGTGAGAGAGAGAGGGAGAGAGAGAGTCACTGTGAGAGGGAGAGAGAGAGAGGAGGTGTTGTCTCGCACGGTGCTGCTGTTGCAGCGTCACTACAGTCACTAAACTTTCTGTACACTTGCGTGTTCTCCAGCATCTGACGAATGTGATCGTCTGCTCAAATATCAACGAGGCAGTGTACCGAGTCATCGCTGCTCCACGTTGACCCACGGCTCACTATTATTATTATTGTGTCGGTTTGCTAAATCGATTGCATTCTCACAGCATACGAGTCGCGTCGGGTTCGTTTGAAAATGCGCCGAGACCACCCTCTCTAGGTGGTCTCGGCCCGCTTGTTTTGTTCCGCAACAGAATGTGATTGCTGTGTTCATATATGCCCAACTGAACCGAAATAGCGGGTAAACGCTCCAGGTTTCGGATCAACAGCTCCAAACGAGCCAGGTGTGAAAACGCCCTAAGTGTATCTATAGTGTGTATTAGGGCTGACCCCTATTAGTCGAATAGTCGACTAATCGATCGAAAGGAGCCGTAGTCGACTGCCAACCTCTTAGTCGAATGCAAAAAAATATATATGTAAGGGATAATGTATAGCTACGAGGTCATTGTCGCAAAATAATTGACCGACACAGAGTTTAAAATACCGAGGCGCAGCGCCGAGGTGTTTTAAACGTCAGTGAAGGTAAATTATTTTGCGACAATGATCGAGTATAGCTATACATTATCCCGCTTATTACATGGCTAACTTACTAACAAATATACCTAATTCATTGTACACCATCGACAAGACGAGATCAAATGCAAACACAGTTGTTCTGTGGCTCTGTCAGCCCAAATAAAGTGATTATTATTATCGGCAGTCGGCTAACGCTAATGGCATGCATACCAGAGGCTAACTGCCTAAGAAAACAGGCACAGAGGCACTGAAAGAGGGTTTCACCGAACACACTAGACTAGACAAATATCAAGATGTATCCATCAGTGGACCAATTGCATGCTTTCGCAGAGGACAAGAAGCCTTCCGTCGACTCCTTCAGACATTAAGCACCCCCCACAGCCCAAATGGAATGATACAAAAAAAAAACGAATAGTCGACTATCGGCTAATTTCGGCCAATCAAAGTCGACTATCAAAATCCTTAGTGGGGGACAGCCCTAGTGTGTATAGAAACTGGACTGTATAGGACTGTGAAGCTATGTATCCCCCCCCCTGTACCCCCCCCCCCTCCCCATGCTGCTTGACACCCGAATTTCCCGAAGGGGATTAATAAAGGATCATCTTATCTTATCTTCTGTTTTTCTTACTTCACGCAGAAATATAATTAGCACGGCTTCGGTTCAGCGAGTCCCTGCTCATTGATCAAGAGGTGATGCAATGCATCAGCAATGTGTTTTTGCTTTTTTTTTAATTGAGGATTTATTAAGGAAGGAGACGTCTGCACTTGAAGTCGGCTTTCTCCCGCTCTGTGATTTCCAAGAGACGCACACAGTCTGCACAGCCTTTTAAATGAAGGGATCTAATCTCAGGACGTGATCCGGTTATATTTGTCTGTTGTGTTCCAAGAGCTCATTATAATGGGATTTGAAATGGAAATGCATTTTCTCTGTAGTGTGTATCAGCACCTCCCTGTGTGTTTGGCTTGATAAATGAGGCCCATCGCTATGTTGCAAGTTCAAGTTTCAAGTTTTGTTTTATTTGTCACGTATAAAGTACATGTACATTACAGTGAAATGCTTGTTCTGTATGAGCCCCTGAGATTGTGCTTCATACAGTAAAAGAAGAAGAAGAATAAAGTCCCAACATTATACAAATATACAATATACAACTAAAGTATAACAATGAAGTAAACATGCAGACAATGAGGTACAAAAATGCAAAAAATTTAAATGTACATGCATAATGCAGAAACTTGGTATTGATGTAGTTTCTTTTGTAATAAATAGATAAAATATCGTGTAGTGTTTAAAGCATTTAAAGTGTCTAAAGTGAGTGTTAAGGGTGAGTGTTTGTTTAACGTGAGTGTGTGCATGTGGATGTGTGTGCAATGGATGTAGATGAATGGGTTAATGTTGCAGAGAGCCATTGAGTCATATGTGCAGACAGTTATGATATATGAGCAGAGATTTATGGTTTGACGTTCTCTGGCCGTGACACACACCAGGTTAAACACTTTCCATCTGATAAGAACCCTATCTGAGACACAGTTATTGCACCCTGACCTCTGACTTCAATTAGCAACCCACTACCAGCACAGCACCCCGCCTCACTGTGCTGTGTACATGTGTGAGTGTGTGTAAGTGAGTGAATGCACACGTGTGTCAGTATGTGTGTGTGTGTGTGAGTACTGTAAGTCAGTGAATGAATGCACACATGTGTGTCAGTATGTGTGTGTGTGTGTCTAAGTGAAGGAATGTGTGTGTGTGTTTGAGTAAG
This sequence comes from Notolepis coatsorum, assembly GCF_963971535.1. Taxonomy (NCBI): domain Eukaryota; kingdom Metazoa; phylum Chordata; class Actinopteri; order Aulopiformes; family Paralepididae; genus Notolepis; species Notolepis coatsorum. The sequence continues at coordinate 12,252 of NW_028171632.1, forward strand.
CCAGTGAATGCACATGTGAATGCACGTGTGTGTGTGTGTGTGTGTGTGTGTGTGTGTGTGTGTGTGTGTGTGTGTGTGTGTGTGTGTGTGTGTGTGTGTGTGTGTGTGTGTGTGTGTGTGTGTGTGTGTGTGTGTGTGTGTGTGTGTGTGTGTGTGTGTGTGTGTGAGTGAGTAAGTGAGCGAATGCACACATGTGTGTCAGTGTGTGTATGTGTGTGTGTGTATAAGTGAGCGAATGCACACATGTGTGTCATTTCTTTGACTCTCCTTTTAACTGTGGATGATAGAAAGCCAACAGGGGGGGGGGGGGGATCTCATACTGTGTCCCTGGCCGTGTGGGTGGCAGGGCTCGCAGCCCACGCTGGGTCCTCAGGGAATCGCCTGTCACTTGCTGAGACATCTAACTCTCCAGGAACTCACACTTAGTACTCGGTGAGACGGGGGGCCTGTTGACAAGCACTGGACTCACCCAGGCATCTGAAACTATAGGGACCGAGATCAAGCCCGCTTGGCCTACATCTCTGGGGAAAAACGCACAGCGCTGCGGCAATCAGTCAAAAAACAAAACATCCCAGTGTTCTAATGCCTTTACTGCTCAGGTTACTAAAGGAAGCCATTCGTTAAGGTTCCTCCTACTGGTTAAGTCTCACGCTGACACACAGACGACACAGCATATTACTTTCAATATCTCGTTTCTTCCCCTCTGAAAGGTATCCCGCTCGTCTCATCTGCATCACCCCGAGGCGGTCATCGGAGACGGCCCCCGCCGCCTCAGTCTTTGGGTTTGTCCTCTATAGGAATACGTTTGGCTGGAGGTACGACAAAAAAAACAGCTCTGCCTTTTGCCAAGAAAGAACAGCATCGTTTTGTTTCAGAATTTCCACGGGAAGCAGGTTTTTCGCGTTCCTGAGGTGCGTAATAAACAGCCCGTTGTGTTTCTCTAATAGCGCCTCCGCTGGGCCTCCGTGTAGCAGCTCCTTCTGCCGCGTTCGGCCTCATTTAGGCTGCTACTGTAGCGCATTGTTGCTCCCGCCATGTTACATCCTCCTCCACAGCCTTCCTCCTTTGTTCCCTCCTCTCTGTATGTCTGGAGGGCTGGGGGTGGGAGTGTGGGGGGGGGGGTGTGGCCCCCCTTAATTTATCTTTTTGATTGCGTCCAGCTTCCCGTAGGGCCAATCAGACGCCTCTTTTAATCAGCCAGGAACACAGCGGGACTCTCTAGCTGTGACCATCTGCTCTTCTAGGTCTTAAGAGACACGGGTAGACATCACTACATCTGATGCTGTTTGTGTGTGTGTGTGTGTGTCTGTCTGTCTGTCTGTCTGTCTGTCTGTCTGTGCTGTCTGTCTGTCTGTCTGTCTGTCTGTCTGTCTGTCTGTCTGTCTGTCTGTCTGTCTGTCTGTCTGTCTGTCTGTCTGTCTGTCTGTTCTGTCTGTCTGTCTGTCTGTCTGTTGTCTGTCTGTCTGTCTGTCTGTCTGTCTGTGTCTGTCTGTGTCTGTCTGTCTGTCTGTCTGTCTGTCTGTCTGTCTGTCTGTCTGTCTGTCTGTCTGTCTGTCTGTCTGTCTGTCTGTCTGTCTGTCTGTCTTCTGTCTGTCTGTCTGTCTGTCTGTCTGTCTGCTCTGTCTGTCTGTCTGTCTGTCTGTCTCTGTCTGTCTGTCTGTCTGTCTGTCTGTCTGTCTGCTGTCTGTCTGTCTGTCGTCTTCTGTCTGTCTGTCTGTCTGTCTGTCTGTCTGTCTGTCTGTCTGTCTGTCTGTCTGTCTGTCTGTCTGTCTGTCTGTCTGTCTGTCTGTCTGTCTGTCTGTCTGTCTTTCTGTCCATATACAAGTGTGTGTGTGTGTGTGTGTGTGTGTGTGTGAGTATATATATATATATATATTTGTGTCTGTATTTCTGTCCAAATCGATGGCCAAAGAGCAAACCCCCCCCCCAAAAACGTTCTTACAGAATGAATTTTTTTAAGGATACCAAACACAATACACAGTTTTGGACTCTATTACTATTATCATGTGTTAACAACACCGACCAGTATTATAGTGTCTCGCAAAGATAGTAGATAGGACGTTTTTCCCCACTTTTTTTATGCAGATAGGAGGTTTTGCTCTTCGGCCATCGTGCTTGTTTGTGTGTGTGCCTTTGCGTTCGCTGCGCCCACGTGCCTGTTCTCACATGATGCCATCAGCACCAGCGTGACCTCAGGCCCTCTGGGGTCCGTGATGTGTGTAATGGTCTCTCACCGCGGCCTGGCCGAGCAGAGCGATGACCCAAGCACCTGACACGCCTCTAACGCGCTCTCTCTCTCACGCTATGCACTCCAGATGTGGCTTTCGTTCGCGGTCAGAGACGTATCGGAGAGAGAGAGAAGAGAGAGAGAGAGAGAGAGAGAGAGAGAGAGAGAGAGAGAGAGAGAGAGAGAGAGAGAGAGAGAGAGAGAGAGAGAGAGAGAGAGGGAAGGGATGGGAGAGGGATGAGTCTGAGAAAAGGAAGCTTTTCCATAGGAGCACATGCGGGAGGTTACCCGCCCATCCATGTTGTTTTGGAATAGACACGTCTCACAGGGAGGAGATAATGGGACACAGAGAGGATGAAATGAGGTAGTTGGTTTTCGCCTCAGCGTTTCTCCCTATGTGTGTGTGTGTGTGTGTGTGTGTGTGTGTGTGTGTGTGTGTGTGTGTGTGTGTGTGTGTGTGTGTGTGTGTGTGGTGTGTGTGTGTGTGTGTGTGTATGTATCTTTTCATCTGCGTAACTACCCTGCCCTTAGACTGGCTGTTTATCTTGGCTCTGACTAGGGGCCCATTCAAAGTGCCTCATAAAAGTAGCTGGCAATACGCCAGGGGCTCTATCGACAGCATTGGCAGAAAGCGTTGTGCACGACGGCGAAATACTTCTGTATGTAGCACAGCATTCACAAAGACTTAAAGCAGCCGTTCCCAACACTTTAAAAAAATTTCTTTGGTTATTCCACTGGACACAACACCAAATTTGGATTATAATAAGACTACATTTACATTTACATTTAGTCATTTAGCTGACGCTTTTATCCAAAGCGACTTACAAGTTCTGTGCGACAAGACAGCAAGAAGGGTTATACTCTATCAGCTGAGTAACAATGTTCATCAAAGTGTTGCGTGTTACAGTGTAGGTTAGTTTATTAGGACAAGTGCATGACAGTAAGGTTAGTCGGGTTTAGATTTTTTATTTTTTTTTTTATCATTTCAGATAATGGTTGAAGA
>NW_028171631.1:0-17323 GCF_963971535.1 Notolepis coatsorum
GTTCGAGATGCTGGCCTCGCACAAGAGCGACGACGAGCTGCAGAACGAGGTGAGTGTGTGAGACCCACAGGCCTGGCCTCTGGAGACTACAGAGAAATCTATATATACCGGGTTTTATCTAATCTTTATTTAATGTAAATAAATACAAACGATATAAAATCAAAACAAATCATTGATCAAGAAATTTAATGAAAAAAGAAATATATATATATATATATATATATATATATATATATATATATATATATATATATATATATATATATATATATATATAAATAAACAAAAGCAAAACATATTTTACATGTTCGAAAAGGAGTAGGAAGAAGTATACACTTATTTATCCTACCCTTTTTCCACTACTCAAATGAGTGTACTGATTTAAAACCTTACAAAATAAATATATATATATATATATATGCAAAAAAAAAGAATATATATATATATGTAAAACATGAAAGAAATAAAATAAAAATTTAAACACCCGTGAATGTCAAATCCCTTCCTCATCCCTGTACCTCGTAGGGCTGTCCCCGACTAAGGATTTGGATGGTCGACTATGATTGGCCAAAATTTGCCGTTAGTCGACTATTGGTCAAAAAATATAAATATAATATATATATATATATATATAATATTTTAATAAATTTTTTAATATATTTCTTTTAAATTTTTTATCATTCCATTTGGCTGTGGGGGTGCTTAATGTCTGAAGGAGTCGGCTGAAGGCTTCTTGTCCTCTGCAAAAGCATGCAATTGGTCCACTGATGGATACATCTTGATATTTGTCTAGTAGTGTGTTCATTAGACGGGTGAAATCCTCTTTCAGTGCCTCTGTGCCTGTTTTCTTAGGCAGTTAGCCTCTGGTATGCGTGCCATTAGCGTTAGCCACGCTTCTAGGCCTCTTTCTTTTGGAAAGAATGATAAAAAATAAAAAAAATTACAAATAATTATAGATTTTTATTTTATATATATATTTTCGACTAAGAGGTTGGTCAGTCGACTACGGCTCCTTTCGACCGATTAGTCGACTAACAGGGGTCAGCCCTAGTACCTCGTGAACATGATTTCCTTATAATTCAGTTTGAATCGTCTCATATTTGGACATTATTTGGACATTGCTTTAGCACCACATTCAGACTGTTCCACCACAGTTTCACTCCACATATTGAAATGCAGTGTCTTCTCATGGCAGTGCGATAGGACTATACCGGGGGGGGGATAGGACTCGCAGAAGCTCGCCAAACATACAGGCGTACAGGCTGAACTCTGTTTCAGAAGCGCAAAGTTCGAGCCGTCTGTGTCTGAGCTTAGTGTCGAAAGCGTTCGTCTTGATTCTACCACCTTGACCTTCAGCCGCGGGCCTCTTGGGTTTCCTCCAGGGCTCCGTCTCGGACACTCTCTGCCCCAAGGCCGCGTCCACCTTGGCCTTCATCTCCACGCTACAGTGCGCGGAGACGGCTGTGGAGCTTCTTTGACCTTAACTTAGATTGAGGATTGATCTCTCTCTCACTGTCCCTAAGGGAATATTTACAAGACTCTTAACACACACAAAGGGGAATTTAAACGGTATTGTATTCCTATTAGATTAGATTAAATCCAAATGTGTTGTCATCATACAGCACAAGTTCAGTACAACGAAAAGAGGTTTGGCATCCAACCAGAGTAATAATAATAATAATAATACTAATAATAACTTTCATTTATATAGCGCTTTTCTAGACACTCAAAGCGCTTTACAATGTAGGGTGGAAATTGCCTCCTTCACCACCACTGGTAGCACCCAACCTTGGGCTATGCAGGCTCAATGGCTGCCATACACTGGCACCCCGGCACACATCACACTACACAATGGCTGAACGGCTCAGGAGACAGGGATTGATATCAGCCAATTAAGGGAAGGGATGATTAGGTGGCCTTGATGTCAGAGTTACCAGTAAAACGATATATCTGCATATATGACTCATATAGTGGCTCAGGAGGTAGAGCAGGTCGTCTGGTATTCTGAAGGTTCCCGTTAGTTTCCGGCTCCTCCCACCGGGCAGCGTGTCGAAGTGTCCTTGAGCAAGACACTTAACCCTAACTGCTCCCGATGAGCAGGTTGGCACCTTGCACGGTCGCCTCCGCCGTTTGTCTGTGAGTGAATGTGTGAGTGAACGGGTAACATATGAAGAACAAATTGTAAAGCGCTTTGGATAAAGCACTATATAAGTGCAGTCCATTCCATTTTTTATGCACATCATCCTACAAAATATGATTTCTTGAGTGTTTCCTTATTTGCTTTTTAAACATTGATTTCTGTGTTCATGTAGTAAGTAACGGTGGTTCATTGCTCTCTATATACTACTGGAAGTCAGTGTGAAGCAGTGAGTAGCCTTGGGGAGTGAAAACCGACCTTCTGTTGCCTGCCTGGTGACATATGTATATACGACTCTAAATGGTCTTTTAATTGACCGTGCCGATATGATGGAGTTTGGGGATCGTAAAACTGTCCATGTTGAGAGTAGAAGCACAGCAATCATCCTGTCTTGAACTTTTAGCTAGTTGAGATGGAAGTGCAGGCTATTGATTTGAGTGCCTTTACGGAGCACAAGAGCAAGGCCACCTCGTTCTGTACCAGCTGCAGTTCGCTTAAATGTGTTCTGTGCCATTCACCCATATTATCTGGCAGTTATCAAGCTGTGAAAGAGCAAGGGCACTTAGAACAAGTCTAGTTAAATCAGGCGTGAGTAGGGCTGCACGATTAATCGATTTTAAATCGAAATCGCAATTTGGAATGACGCATTAATTATTTGTTTAACCAGGAAGTCCCATTGAGATACAAGATCGGTTTGGGAGAGGGAGGTGAGGGGTTTTAGATTGTGTGTTGTGAAGTTTAGACTTCAGAGAGGGAGAGTAAAGTACAGAGAAAAAGGGTACCGTTGGGTACCGGTGTCGATTCCCAGGTAAAAAGAAACATTTTCAGACTCGGTGTCCCGAACAGACCCACCGCGTAGGCCAGATGCAAGCCGCATTTTACAATAAACCCCTGTGGGCTGCTTACATTTTTTTTTTATTATAATCCCAAATTTTATCGCAATCGAAATATCTGTCCGAAAAATCGCAATTAGATTATTTCCAAAATCGTGCAGCCCTAGGCGTGAGGTATTTTCTGCCTTACTACAGCGAATGCCTTGCCCATTCTATTGTTTGATTATAATAATAATGATGATGATAATAATGCACTTTCATACAAGAATCGCAGCCCAAAGTGCTTCAGAAGCAGTTATGTTGAGACAAAATAGACATAGGCATAACATTTGCATAAAGTTAGCACAATTATTGACACAAAATGAGCAGAGAATTGACATTAACTCATTCAGGGCCGAGGCCTTTCCCCATCCTGTTCCAGCCAGGCCAGGTTTCCATTACATAGTTTCACTGTGCGTCACCTTGTTTGTAGAGCTATATCTATATTCTATAGTATAGCTATGGATACTATGGATACAATACTATGGTCATTTGACAGTAACTATCTTCTGTCCAAGATGCAAAAAGAATACATTTTTACATGAATAAGTTTGCACGTTCTGCCGTGGTGAAGATAAGTATAATTTCGGAATGATCCGGGCTAATTCCTGGGAGGCTGGCTATAGGCCGCAACGTGAATTATACTAAAAGCATTGGCGTTTCGTCCCTGGACACGCTACTATTTCCAAATCAAATGTATATAATGGGTATTATGTTTCATCATGAATGCATGAAATGGGGGGGGGGTCATTTCTGATGCTTTGATTGCCAGTAACGGCATTCGTTATTACCACAACACACGCCGATTAGCTGGATCCGTATGATAACATTGTTGGCTCAAGCTGAAATTGACGTCAGATCCTCCTTACCTGTGGTCAGGGGTATTCCAAAAAGAATATTCCAATTGTTTGATCGCCATCTGGTCCATCTGATGTCCATCTGGTCCACGACATAATCCAGCACAACATATCCATCGATTGTCCCGAAAACTATTCAATGTGATTGAGTGAAGCCCTAGGCTTCCCTGTACTAGAAAACTGTGCCCGGAGAGGTTTAAACGTAACACCCGGTCTGGAACAGGGTTTACTGCACTCTCGATACTGGCCGGTACTGCACCCTCTGTGTCCCAGTATGGGTCCGTGACATTGAATAGAATATTATAATAGAAAAAAAGCAAAAACTATCAAAAAACATATATATACGTTAATGGCCCTTAACCCATTCCGTGCCAATCACGAGTATAGTCGGGTTTTAATCGTTATTACTTTTATTAGCGATATCAATTCATTTTTATCCATCCAACCTGATGTTATCATTGGGGATGGGTCTGAGCTTGCAAAAGGGCAAATACCCCCGCCTATCGTCTCCCGGATGGTATTGCACATCATTGGATTGGATTGGCTGGGAATGTGCATCGAAAAAATTACTCTGGTCCGGGTTTCCCTTCTCGGGCAAGCAGTATCGTGTTACCATATTGACTGAGGACACTCGGAGCAGCATCGATTATGTGTTTTGGACTATATTGTTGGATCAATAAACACGATCGATATTTGGAATGCCGATCAGGAATTGGATGAATCTTTTTGCAGAACACGTTTCGCAATTATGCCACATCAATGTGGAACACCCTACCTAAAGCTGTAAAGGAATGTGAATCCCTACCCACATTCAAAACCGCTCTTAAAGAGCATCTACGGGAGTCTGCAATTCGAAACTGGCCACCATAAATGTCCAAACCCCCCACCCCCTCCTAATTGACAGTCTCCTCCCCACCGCATGTATATATTCTCTCGCCGCCTTATGTATATTTCTCTCCCACCCACCCACCCCCTCCAAATGTACAGTCTCCTCCCCCACCCACCCACCCACCCCCTCCAAATGTACAGTCTCCTCCCCACCGTATGTATATTTCTCTCCCACCCACCCCCTCCTAATGTACAGTCCCCTCCCCATCATATGTATATACTCTGTCAGGATCTAGGGGTAACAGTACTGTATATTTGAATACCGTTTATGTCACAAATGTATCGGTACTAAATACCTGTATGTCCCTATGCCATAAATGTCAATATGAATTGAAAATGGGGGACCCTGATGTAAACAAGACAAACATCTTTCTCTGGTCTGCATCCCCTTAACAATTGTGTGTATTGAGCCGTACTGTATTGTACCCATTCTGCAATCTGTTAAATAAAGTTTTCATTCATTCATTCATTCATTCATTCATTCATTCATTCATTCATTCATTCATTCATTCATTCAGGTAAGGAATTTATGTTACGAATCTTGGGTTAATCAGATGTTCCTATCACCGCCATCGGAGTGTGTGTGTGTGACATTAGCGCTGAGCAAGTCACGAATAAGCGATTTTTCAGCCCGCTTTTGTATCGTGCATAAGGACACATATACTCTCGATAATCTAGCGTTTATTTGAAAACGATTCATAAATCAGCCGAATACTCGTATTCAAAACGGTATAAAACGGAAATGTACCGATGAAGAAACAATCCGTTTCGTACATGTTGACTGCAAGCAAGTCATTGATAAGCAACGGGTGTATTAGACCCATAGCCATAATTTAAGATATAGTTTAAGCGTTTGCAAATATCCCCGTCCTCCCATTGAGTAAAGTGCTGGCATAGAAGCCCTAATTTGGTCATATGGGCGTGGCTCTGAATGAGTTAACCGCTGGCGCCCAATAACGTATATAAACATTGTTGGCCGTGAAAGAGTTAAAACCCCCCTGAAAATGTTTAATACAGATACAGCCGGGAAAAGTCCAGGAACAGCTGTTTGCCTGACGTTATGACGTCGTTTGGCATGATTAATGTTAACAATGACCAGCGGGGGCGCTCTCATACAGCTGGTGACAACTGCCCGACGCGCCGGCTTTTTGTTCATTCATTGGAGGAGCTCCGCGCTGGACTAAGCTCGAGTTCCATTCAATTCCATTACAGCTGGTGACTTCATTCATAGGATGCTACAACGTCCTACAGTATGTGTACAGACTGCATGAATGAATGTTGCTGAATTAAAGAATGAATAAGTTAAACGTGTCAATTCAGCAGTCAAAGTGTAAAACGTGTCAAATCTAACTTCATTAGATGGCCGACGTACGGCTCTCTTGTCCATTCATTTCATCAAAAGAAAGCGTTAGTGTAATGCTTCTTGGTAACAATAAGTTTGTGTACGCAATGTTGCTGAATAAAATAATTAAACCGTTAAGACCTGTCGAATTAGCAGTCAATGTGTATATTTTGTGTAGTGCCAGGTGGGCTCTCTTTATAATGGATATATTTTGTCTAGTACCGTGGTCTAGTGGTTTAAGGTTATTCCTTTCAAGCTGACGCCCCGGGTTCGAATCCCAGTGGGTCTAATATATATATATATTTTTGTATTATTTATAAAATGAAATTGCCCGCAACGATGTGCATAATACAATAGTAATAATATATAATAAGAATCCAACCAATAGAGCGACATTGTGCAATAAACAAGTAAACAAAGTAGGGCATATTTTACAGTAGGGCACTTTGAAACAACCAATCACGTTGCACGATAGCACGAGCGATGCACAGTCAGGAAGTAATGTTACAGCTGAGTTCACTCATTCCGAATGGCGAAATGTAAAATGCTACCCAGGATTGTTGCGTTTCGTTATAAAAACTATGCGGTGATAAACAAAAAACGAATTGCAGTATGCAAAACGTGCGGTTCGAGGATCACAGATGTACTATGGTGACAGATAAGGGGGGGGACCCTGATGTAAACAAGACGAAAGTCTTTCTCTGGTCTGCAATGTACAGTGTTGTTTGTACAGTTGTACAGTGTCCCCCACCCACCCCTCCTACCCAACCCCCCCCCCCCCCCCCCACTCCTACCCAACCCCCCCCCCCCCCCCCCCACTCCTAACCAACCCCCCCCCCCCCCCCACCCACCTCCAATGTACAGTCCCCCCCCACCCCCACCTACCCAATCCAATGTACAGTTTCCATGCCTAATGTATATACTCTTTTCTTTCTGGACTCTTTTTGTATCACAAACAGTACTGTAATTGCAAATCTGGTATGTCATAAATGTATAGATGGAGCAGTACTGTCTATCTGTATGTCATGTATGTCATATATGTTACGATGAATTGAAAATGGGGGACCCTGATGTAAACAAGACGAAAGTCTTTCTCTGGTCTGCATCCCCTTAACAATTGTATGTATTGAGCTGTACTGTACTGTACCCATTCTGCAATCTGTTAATAAAGTTTTCATTCATTCATTCATTCATTCATCCCCTTAACAATTGTGTGTATTGAGCTGTACTGTATTGTACCCATTCTTCTGCAATCTGTTAATACAGTTTTCAATTAATGTCAAGACGTCCTCTCCATAAAAAAAACGATTGAATTGCTCAGAATTTTAAATCATGTCTCCAATAGGACATAATATTAATATTATTCCCCAGTATGACACAATAAACACAGAATGAATGCCCCCCCCCCCCCATAAAAACATACTGCCAAATTACTTCCACCCTCATCTCCAAAACAGTTGGCGTGAACAAATAATACTAGAGACAGAATGAGTTTTGCTTCTTTTTTTGGTTTTTCTTTTAATCAGTGAATTATATTCCCATCCATATCCCCAACTTTGTGATTTTTACATACTGATCAGACGGAGGCAGAATAGCCTGCACATACATCAATGCATCTCTTGTAAGATATGAATTGCGGCATACATTTTCCCAAACATGGTGCTGTTGGCGTCAAGCACAGGAGGTGAGGGGTGGATTGTCACCACCTGTTTAGCTAGGGCAGAGCGCATGTAGAGGGCATAGAAGAACCAGACGAGGCTGAAGATGCACAGGCCGATGGAGATGTTGATGAACACTTTGCCCATGTCAACCTTCTTCTTCTTCTCCTTGCGGTGCCGCTATATATATCAACAACAATCATTCACAAATAATAGACCGGAACAGGAATGGAAAGGAAACGTCAGTGACGTCACATACTGGATTTACTACATCGCCCTCTGTAGAACACAAATGAGCAAGGGCGCACATAATAATAATAATATATTTAACACCCCCACTCGAACTTAGCTTATTGTGGTACAAAACAAAAAAATATATATATATATATATATATATTCTCCCTCTTTGGCCTTCAATACAAAATAAACAACAACAACAAAAAAAACATATTGGCACATCCATGCTTTTCTTTCACTCTAACTAAGTGCCAAACAAATACTGAGCAAACTTCTTCAGTTGTAGCTTAGTGGCTGGTTTTGTCATCACATCAGCAATCATGTTGTCAGTAGGACAATATTCCAAACATATCCTCCCACTATTCACAGTTTCTCTTATGAAGTGATATTTTATATCAATATGTTTACATCTTTGCCTGTTTACAGGATTCCTGGCTAGTGCAATAGCTCCTTGGTTATCATCATAAACCTTGGTTTGTGCATACTGACATCCATCAATACCCTTGAGTAGCTGTTGCAAATACATACACTCCTGTATGGCTGATGCTAAGGCCATGTATCCTGCCTCGCAGGTAGAAAGTGCAACTGTTGGTTGTCTAGCCGGTGTAGGTGTGACATTGGATTGGCAACCCCCACACACACCATTGAAATGCTAATTGTTGGGGGACCCTGATGTAAACAAGCAATGCAAAGTAGAACTGTAATATGTACTTTCTCAGTCAGTGCTAAATGCAGTCTGCTTATGCAGCATCACTTTTCACATCAAAACAAAAGTAGAACTGTAATGTGGACTCAGTCAGTCACACTTATTTAACACTTTGATTGCCTAAGGTTAAATTCATGATATACCATCCGTTGCCAGCTCTATTTGTCTATGGAGAAGTTCCCCTTCTTTGCAGGGCTATAACTTTTTAAATTATATTGCTAGATTGCCATTATTAGGGCCCATTCAATGTCCTATATGTATTGTTCAGGGTGTATGAACGTTAAACTTTTTCATTCACATATTCATACTAAAATATGATCTAAAGTATAAGTATGTTTTTATCTTTTTCTGCAGCTTTCTCCAGAACGTGATCTATAGCCCCAAATGCATTATATTGATGATGAAATACAGTTTGATAGCAATCGGCGCGATATAAAAAATTTCAACTGGACGTACTTCTAGAATGATCTACGTATGATCTGATGATGACCGGATGGGCGGGGGATCGTTTATAATTCCGTGGGCAGCGTTAGATGATTCATCCAGAGTGGGTCATATGTTCATCATAGCAGTTTATATGGAATACGTTAGAAAATAACGCTGGATCTTACCGTATGTTCATCGCGCCGTTGGGCGATCAGCGTGGGGTAGACAGTTTTTCCATTATGGGATGTCGAAATACCCGGTCCATTTCCAGGTTGTATAATAGTATATAGGTCCAAATCATGTTGTTTATCGAGTTATTGGCAACGGATCGCTATGTATTGTGTCGAGCTCGAGTCCCGGGACCTATAGCGAGTGCCCGGAAGTAATATGGGTGATCACCACTTCATCCACATGACTTCCTGTTTGGGCGATCTGCCGATCGGCCACCAGATGGCGCTCTTGAACCGCTAGAGGATTGAGAGGAGATCAGAACTGTGTGTGAAGGCTGCAGAGGGAAAATATGATTCCGATCACAGATTTTTGAAATATTGATATCAAAGACGAGTTACGGCGTCCTAGGCAACTTGAGCATGGCTAGGAAAGACGCCTAAACACGTTTTCGGCACTTAAAGTGTTAACATGATCAAATAATTATTATAATATTTTTTACTTCACTTTGAAATATTATAGTGAAATATTTTGCAATGTTGTCGCATTTATCTTGTTGAAATCCTCCAACAGGCTCTTTTTTGTAAGTTGACTGGTTTGCACACCAATAATACAGTGCAATAATAGAATAGTAGAATAGATAGTAAAATTATGCAATAGAATGGCCAGAGTAAAATAGTGCTACAGTACAATCAACAGCGGGGTGTATTAGAAGGCTATGGTGAAGAGGTACGTTTTTAGCTTATTTCTGAAAATATTAAGAGATCTAGCTTCCCTAATGTCCATAGTGTGTTCCATAACTTTGGTGCATAGTTAGCAAAGGCTGCATCACTGATTTTCTTTAGACTGTGACTCGGAACCTTCAATAGTAGATGATCGCAATGTTTATACTTTGTATATAAGGAGGAGGACCTTGAAATCAATTCTAAATGTTACCGATGATTACTGATGTAAACAGGGGGATCCTGATGTAAACAAGATGAAAGTCTTTCTCTGGTTTGCATCCCCTTAACAATTGTATGTATAATTGTATGTAATTGTATGTATAACATCTGCCAAATTTTTTTATAGTTTTTGATTCGCAGCGGGATCCGGAAGCGCCACTGAACCGTGAGTCGAATCAGTGAATCGGTTCATTGCCGTGAGCGTGTATCGAATCGCTCACTCACTGAAATGATCCGTTGGGCACATCACTGACTGTTGCCTTTGACACACCTCTGATGTGGGAGATGAGGTCAAAGGACATGTCGTGACGCAGTTTGACAAGGGTGATAAATAGCTGATCTATGGGTGAGATTATGGTGCTCCTTGTCTTCTCTGTGTGCAAGAAAGAAAACAAGTGCTGAAGCACTGGCCAGGTAACACCTGTCATCATCTTGCATTTGGTGTCGTTGCTGTCCACAGATGAAGCGGTCAAGGAGCTTGACTCGACCTTGGTTCTCTGTTGGTCACCATCCTCCTTGGCTGCATCACTCTCCTTTTTTCACGCCGCTCATGGCGACTGATGTTTGTTGACGTAGATGGTGTAGACTGTGATGTTGAAGGGAATACAGATGGTATGTAGTCTGGGTGTGTTTGCTCCTGAATGAATGAATGAAAACTATATTAACAGATTGCAGAATGGGTACAATACAGTACGGCTCAATACACCCAATTGTTAAGGGGATGCAGACCAGAGAAAGACTTTCGTCTTGTTTACATCAGGGTCCCCCATGCGAGTTCTCTCTCTCTCTCTTGGATCAAATAACAAACTCAGCAAGGCCAACGGCTTCTCTGTTACAGTGGGTGACAATATTGTCACAAGGAAAGATGAATTACCTACCTGGGTTCCATCCTAGAGGCAAATCTTTCCTGTGACAAAATGGCAACCAATGTAATAAAAAAAAGTCAACCAACGAACAAGATTCTTGTACCGGATCTCCTCTCTGGTAAACAAGAATACCCTGAAGACTCTGGCAGGAGCACTCATTCAAGGGTACTACGACTATGCTTGCACCTCATGGTACCAAAGCACCTCAAAAGCGCTAAAAACTAAATTACAAACATCACAAAACAAACTGGTCAGACTACTGCTTGACCTTACTCCTAGAACCCACCTCACCCCTGCCCACTTTGACTACCTAGGATGGCTTAGAGTAGACGACAGAGTACAGCAACTTGCAATGGGCCTGGTCTACAAGATACTGTACACTACACCACTAAGATACCCATGTACATGTCGAAATACTTCCCAAAGGTCAGTGAATACCACGACCACAACACCAGAGGGAGTTCCACAAATCATGTTCAACCCAGATTCGGCTCAAACAAGGGACTAAACACGTTTCGCAATTATTAAAATGATAATACTTTTATTAATATTAATTAGGCTACTGCTGGCCATTCATCAAGCGAGACATTGCTGATTGTTTATGTATTTTATAAGACAAGACTACAGCAGCCGTGTATCTTGGATGTAATGATTGATTGATTGATTGATTGATTGATTGATTGAAAGAAAATTAACAGATTGCAGAATGGGTACAATACAGTACAGCTCAATAAACAC
The DNA here is from genome assembly GCF_963971535.1 of Notolepis coatsorum. Lineage (NCBI taxonomy): Eukaryota > Metazoa > Chordata > Actinopteri > Aulopiformes > Paralepididae > Notolepis > Notolepis coatsorum. Next base: position 11,840 of record NW_028171631.1, read on the forward strand.
AATTGTTAAAGGGATGCAGACCAGAGAAAGACTTTCGTCTTGTTTACATCAGGGTCCCCCATTTTCAATTCATCATAACATGACATACATGACATACAGATACAGTACTGCTACATCTATACATTTATGACATACCAGATTTACAAATACAGTACTGTTTGTGATACAAAAAGAGTCTAAAAAAGAGAGTATATGATAACGTTAGCACACTGTCGATGGCTCATTGATTTAACTGTAGCTACTGTACAGTAGCAAGCCAAGTTACTATGGGGGACCCTGATGTAAACAAGACGAAAGTCTTTCTCTGGTCTGCATCCCCTTAACAATTGTGTATATTGAGCTGTACTGTATTGTACCCATTCTGCAATCTGTTAAATAAAGTTTTCATTCATTTGTTCATTCACTTACCGATCTTTGTGCACCTTCTTAGTTCAAGTGTCGAACGAAGTTGGACGTTGCATGATTGCATCTCCATCTGTGATCCTCGAACCGCACGTTTTGCATACTGCGATTCGTTTTTTGTTTATCACCGCATAGTTTTTATAACGAAACGCAACAATCCTGGGTAGCATTTGACATTTCGCCGTTCGGAATGAGTGAACTCAGCTCTAACATTACTTCCTGACTATGCATCGCTCGTGCTATCGCGCAACGTGATTGGTTGTTTCAAAGTGCCCTACTGTAAAATATGCCCTACTTTGTTTACTTGTTTATTGCACAATGTCGCTCTATTGGTTGGATTCTTATTATATATTATTACTATTGTATTATGCACATCGTTGCGGGCAATTTCATTTTATAAATAAAAAAATATATATATATATTAGACCCGCTGGGATCCAAACCCCGGGCGTCGGCTTGAAAGGAATAACCTTAAACCACTAGACCACGGTACTAGACAAAATATATCCATTATATATCCCTTATATGAACCTCCACTAGCAATCGACAGGTTTTAACTGGTTAATTATTTTATTCAGCAACATTGCCTGTAGACATATGGTATGGTATTTATTCTAGACAACAAAACATATACAGATCGTTATACAGTATATACTGTGTAGGACGTTGTAGCGTCCGTCTAATGACTTTGCGCCTCCTGGCGGCATAAAATAGAACAGCAGCCTGGGTTCCTAATTCATTTCCACGACGTGATATAACCGTGCGCACGTCGCGGCAAAGCGCCCAGGAATACTAAAAGCTTCATCTGTATATTTCTGTCATTAGAATCTATGGAAAAATAACAGAACATTTCATTAAGAATTTTTTATTTTTTTTTATCTACTTTTTTCTCCCATTTTCTATTTTTCTCCCATCCCAATTTCGTATCGTCCAATTCTACCCTCCCCTGTCTCGAACGTTGTTAGGCCATGCCTCCCACAAGCCGGCTGCAATGTGGACTAAGCCTTACATCACGTGTCCCCTCCGGTACTCAAGGAAGCAGCAGTCGCATCTTTTCACCTGCACAGCGCGATCTCTCAGCGTCGGGGGTCTGCGTTTGGAGGGCACGCCGCCCCCGTCGCTTCCTGATTCTGCTGCGCAAGGCGCACCAACCGACCTGTAGGAGTCGCTGTCCACAACGTCCGATCCCCACCCATCAGCTTCCCACCCCCTAATACTGCCAATTGTATTAGTATGAACGACCAGCCAAGCTGATAGCAATGCGGAGAGCTGGGCTCGAACCCAGCGTCTCCTGCATTGGTGGTGAGCGCCTTGCCCACTGCACCACCTAGCCACCCTAATTAAGAAAATATTGTAATAGATTTCTGTCATTAAAATCTATAGAACTATTTTGATATATTTCTGTGTTATAATGTCCAACCCTAAGAGGGGGTTGACAGTAGTGTAGATGTGTTTTGACCAGGACAATTTGTTGGCAAGGGTGATGCCCAATAGCTTTGTCCCCTTTCCTTGCTGGATGGGTGTTTTATTTCAGATTCAGATCTTTATTAATCAAGTCATTTATACATTTTTACAAAAGCGTGAGATTATTTTCCTCCTTGCTCCTCGGCCCTGCAGCATCAATAAAATAGGACAAAACGGAAGCACTAGCATCAAAATAGCATCAAAAACAATACTTATACAATATACCTGTAAATGAATAATCACAAACAATTATTTATAAAGAGTTTAAGCTCTGGGCTTTCGCTTTAGAGATGATTGGAACCAAATACTGCACTTTTTATTAGTTTTTTTCAAGAACCCACTTCCATATCTAGCTCGCTATTCAAAATGGCAGTCAGATCAGCAGGTGTTGTTGATGCATATACTGCAGTGTCATCTGCGTACATAGTTCATTCAGCACTTTTCTTACTACGAGAGGTAAATCGTTTCTAAAAATGGATTACGTAAGTGGGCCTAGGCAGTTCCCTTGAGGAACTCCACATTCCACAGACATGCTATCTACTTTCAGACATGCTGTCTGAGTAACAGAAGACTCTGCAATCTATTTACCAGACAGCTTTCCATCCAGGCCGCTGCAGATGGTCCAAATCTATAACACTCAAGCTTTTCAAGAAGACGCTTGTGGTCAATACCATCAAATGCTGCCGTAAAATCGAATGGACTGCTCCACAGATAATTTAGTTGTCTGCTGTCATTTGCACTAGAGCTGCGCATGCTTTCTGTAAGCATGCTGGAAGTTTATACGGTTATTTATTGAGAGGTATCGTTGTGTTTGATACTTCCTTATTTACAGCCACTAGATTCCATTTTATATTTAGCTTCTTTCCAAGCCTGTGGGAAGATGGATTGTTTCCGGCTGGTGTTTGCTACGTGACAAATTGAGTGTGCAATATAATCTATAGCCACTCGAATCAATTTACCATCTAAATGATCAATCCCTGGTCAATTGTCATTATGTTAACGTTATTCATTTATCCTCTGTTTTCTGTTTCAAACGGGCAAGATTGATAATTTCCTATTGTTCAAAATGGATAAATTATTGTCTGTTTTATGTGGTTATTCTTTCCTTAACCCTTTCACTGCCACACGACAGCCGGTTAACCCTTTCACTGTGACAATACAGAAGGTTAGCCCTTTACTATCACACAACTGACGGCGATGCTCCATCATTAGCATCATTAGCTCTGCGGATGCAGAGCTAATGATGGAGCATCGCCGTCGGTTGTGTGATAGTAAAGGGTTTTTAATTTATTTTTTTATTATCTTTTCCCCCCTCCTTTTTTCCCGATTTTTCTCCCATCCCACTGTTAGTCGTTATGCCAATTCCCAACTCCCTTCCTGGTTGTTGCGCACCCCCCCCCCCCCTACTGTTGGTCCGGTAGGCCGCAGACTATCGCATGCTATCCTCCGACACATGTGCAGCCAGCCGGCAGCCAGCCTGGCAGCGCAGATTCTCACTGGGAGAGTGTAACGTGTGGAAGGTCACACTACCTCCCTCCAGATCCTTCCTTCGCTGAGCAGGCGCCCCGACCGAACTGTAGGAGTTTTTTCTGTTTACAACGCCCAGGACCCACCCACCAGCTTAACCACCCCCCTAACACTGCCAATTGTGTTAGTATGAGCGACCAGCCAAGCTGGTAGCAACGCCGAGAGCTGGACTCGAACCCAGCGTCTCCAGCGTTGGTGGCGAGCGCCTTGCCCACTACACCACCTAGCCGCCCTTGATAGTAAAGGGTTAACCTTCTGTCGTGTGGCAGTGAAAGTACGAATTGACCACAAAGCGGTTACATCAATGTACTTTAAAAAAAAATATATATATATATGAATTATTATCATTATTTGAAGATTGCTCTGGGATTTTATTAATCAATATCGGATTATTCAAATGAAGGGATGGATTAGAATGTATTTTGGATTTCTTTAACCCTGCAGCCCTAATTAAAGCTGCTAAAGTAGAAACCAGTCTTTGAGAGATGAGTCTTTGAGAGGTGGGAGGGAGAGGTGGAGAGGGAGAGATGAGGGGAGGGAGAGAGAGACATGACGGGAGGGAGAGAGCGATGAGGGGACAGGGAGAGATACATATGTTAGTGAGAGAGAGATGGGGGGAGAGTGAGAGAGAGATGAGGGGAGGGGAGGGGAGGGAGAGATGGAGGTGGGAGGGAGAGATGAGGGAGAGATGCATAGAGGTGAGAGAGGGAGGGAGATAGAGATGAGGGGAGAGGGAGAGATAAATGTGTTAGTGAGAGAGATGAGGGGAGGGAGGCAGAGATGGAGGTGGGAGAAATGAGGGGAGGGAGAGATGGAGGTGGGAGAGAGATGATGGGAGGGAGAGATGGAGGTGGGAGAGATGAGGGGAGGGAGAGATGCATATGGAGGTGAGAGAGAGGGAGGGAGAGAGCGATGAGGGGGGGAGGGAGAGATGCATATGTTAGTGAGAGAGATGGGGGGGGGGGGGAGAGAGAGATGAGGGGAGGGAGAGATGCATATGGAGGTGAGAGGGGTAGGGGAGAGAGGTGGAGAGGGAGAGAGCGATGAGGGGAGAGGGAGAGATAAATATGGAAGTGAGAGAGAGATGGGGGGAGAGAGAGAGGGGATGAGGGAAAAGGGAGAGATGCATATGGAAGTGAGAGAGAGAGGGGGAGAGAGAGAGAGGGAGGGAGGGTTGTACAGGCTTGCCAGGTTGGCTGGAACAGGGTAAAGGGTGGGTGGATGGATGAGGTAGGTTCTTAATTCTGGGGATCTCTCTCTCTCTCTCTCTCTGTCTCTGTCTGTCTCTGTCTCTGTCTCTGTCTCTGTCTCTGTCTCTGTCTCTGTCTCTCTCTCTCTCTCTCTCTCTCTCGTGTGTCTCTGGCCATCACACCACCTTCATTAATATCATCAGTGTACAGTATGTGCTGTACATGATGTGTGTATCTGTGTGTTCAGAGAGAGAGATCAGGGGAGAGAGGGAGAGGAAGAGTCAGAATTAGGGCGCCCCTGTAGGCCACACAGTGCTGTGTCTTGCCCCATTGAAACCTCATGCAATTAGTTTGCTTCCATAATGTTCACTTATGAATCAGACTATACATCACTCTGTCCCCTCCTCGCATGACCTTCCCTCTACCACCACCGCCTCTCCTACCCTCAGTGTACTTTCTCTCTCTCTCTCTCGTACCCTCAGTGTACTATCTCTCTCTCTCTCTCGTACCCTCAGTGTACTCTCTCTCTCTCTCTCTCTCTCTCTCTCTCTCTCTCTCTCTCTCTCTCTCTCTCTCTCTCTCTCTCTCTCTCTCTCTCTCTCTCTCTCTCTCTCTCTCTCTCTCTCTCTCTCTCTCTCTCTCTCTCTCTCTCTCTCTCTCTCTCTCTCTCTCTCTCTCTCTCTCTCTCTCTCTCTCTCTCTCTCTCTCTCTCTCTCAGTGCATGCTGGGAATGAGATTGGAGGTTGGAGGTGTAGTGAGTTTTTTTTCTATCTTTATCTGTCTATTTTGGTAATTTGTTTATGGGATATTGTTTTATAAGGGTTAGGCCTGCCACGATAACAAATTTTGCTGGGCGATTAATTGCCCCCGAAAATATCGCGATAAGCGATATTATTGCGAC
>NW_028171630.1:0-7500 GCF_963971535.1 Notolepis coatsorum
TGAATCTAATCTATTCTAATCTCGCTCCACTCCTTGGAGACTCCAGGGTCCAGTGACACGCTTGCAGGTTTATAGCGACTGTTGAACTTTGACCTTGTAAATGGTACATAAATGGTGCATTTATATAGCAGCTTTTATTATAATTTATTTTTTCTGTTTCTGATTTTTCTCTGATTTTCTCCCTGTCCCAATTAGTCGTTGTGCCAATTCCCCCCCCCCCCCTCCCACCCCCCCCCCCCCCCTCCCCTACCTGGCTGCGTGAACACTTAAGGTAACTAATTCTCTGATTGGCCACGACGCCCACGTGACCGCGCGCTAGCACGCCCCCTTATCCACGCCTGCCGCTCTGTGTGTTGCAGCGCGCGGCAGAGCGGCAGAGAGGTCCCTGTGTGTTCTCGCCTTCCTCAATTTATACGCATGGAAGTATTGACTACGCCGTAACGAATCATTAAAAAAATATACCGTTAACTGGATTATGTAATTGGTTTGTCATGACAAACAAATTTAAAAAATCGCGATTTACCCGGTGGCTACAACAACACACAGTGACTGCAATATCCTTTCTGTCTGTATTAGACTATGGCGATGTAATCTATATGCATGCTCCTTCCTCCCTGCTTAAAAAGCTGGATTCTGCGTACCATACTGCCATACGTTTTGTAACGGGTGCAGGCTCTCGCACCCACCACTGCACTTTGTATCAGTCATTAGGATGGTCCTCTCTGTACCAAAGAAGACAATCACACGTTGATTTTTATCCTTAAGTCATTGCTAGGTAAGCTGCCCTTATATATCTCCAGACTTCTGTCCTTTTATACTTGCTTTTTTAATACCAGACGAGCAGCAAATGGGATGCTGTTAAATGTTCCTTTGATGCAGTCAGAGCTCGGTAAAGCTGCATTCTCCCACTATGCTCCCTTTTTATGGAATACGTTGCAAGTAAAACTTTGTCTACAGGAACTTCCTACTGTGAATGCTTTTAAAGGTATGCTACGATTGGCCCTTTATGAAACATGTAACTGTTTTACCTGATGCTATTGTTGATGTGATTATGCTCCTTGCCACTGCACAAATGACCCTCTGTATTTATATTTGAATTGTATGTTTTTTGTTTAATGCCCTGTTTTATGTTGAAACTTGTTGTGTGCCGTGTTGGTCAGGACTCCCTGGAAGAAGAGATCTTGTATCTCAATGGGACATTCCTGGATAAATAAAGGATAAATAAAAATAAAAACACACAGAGCGGCAGGCGTGGATAAGGGGGCGTGCTAGCTGAACGAAACGCTGAACGCAAGTTAGTTACCTTAAGTGTTCACGCTACCTGGCTGCTGTATACATGTTCTCCTACGAGTCGGCACAAGGGCGTCCCGAGTCGATCACACGCTTCCTCCGAGACGTGCGCCGACAGCCAGTGACGTCTTTTCACTTGGCAGCGAGGACTCTCATTGGTGAAGTGTAACGCGTGGCAGGGCACGCTATCTCCACCAAGTCCTGCCCCGCTTAGCAAGCGCCGAGACCTGACCTGTAGGCGTCGCTGTCCACAACGCCAGATTCCCACCCGCCAGCTTCCCCACCCCCTAATACTGCCAATTGTATTAGTGTGAACGGCCAGCCAAGGTGGTGGCAACGCCGAGAGCTGGACTCGAACCCAGCATCTCCTGCGTTGGTGACGAGCGCAATCTCCGCTACGCCACCTGACCGCCCTATAGCAGCTTTTATTAAAAGCACGTTTACCCGTTCACTCACACATTCACACACCGACAGTGGAGGCGACCATGCAAGGTGCCGACCTGCTCATCGGGAGCAGTTAGGGGTTAAGTGTCTTGCTCAAGGACACTTCGACACGCTGCCCGGGAGGAGTGGGAATCGAACCGGGAACCTACCAGATTACCAGACGACTGCTCTACCTGATCCACTGTCGCCACCGTATGTTACTGATAAAAAACGGTATTTGCACATTGCATTTTACACACTGCAAACATTTGCACATTGCTCGTTGCACATCACACAACATACTTCACACAACTGTATATAGTCATCTTTATTTTAGTCATCTTATTTTATTCTATGCTAAATGTATTGTATTTTTATTATTGGAAGCTGCTATGGTCGAGGGACCACAATAACTATATGTTCACTCTTCTCGCTGTAAAGTACTGAGATAAGTGACAATAAAGGAATCTGAATCTGAATCTGTACTTGTACTGTATAATACATTCGATTTGATTATTTAATGACCACCCAGCCCGGCTGGTGGAATTTGTTTTCAGTGCAGTTACAGCATTGTTCCAACATAGAACATCACTTACAACTAGGGATGCTCGATATTGGCTTTTTTACCGATACCGATAACAATAAATAAAATCAGAATTTGTTCTTACTTGCTTGCCTGGGTAAATAAAGGTTATAGAAATGTAAAAAAAATTAAATAAAAATTAAAATACATTTAAACCGATACCGATATTTTCTGATATCACATTTTAATGCCGATATCGGCCGATAATATCGGTAGGCCGATAATATCGGACATCCCTACTTACAATACATACATACTACATGCAGTTAAATACATAAATACATAATTACAAAGACCACAATATCACAGTTTATGTCCATGTCCATAGCAACAGAGGAGGTAGGGGTTGCTACAGGGAGTTCAGTGTCCGTGGCCGACCTGGGCTTGAACTATGACCTCTGCCAGTGGGTCTTGGACTTCCTGACGGGCAGACCCCAGGTGGTAAGAGCCGGCAACTGCACCTCCTCATCCATCACGCTCAACATAGGGGCCCCCCAGGGCTGTGTTCTGAGCCCCCTCCTCTACTCCCTGTACACACATGACTGTGTAGCACAGCGGAACAACAACACCATCATCAAATTTGCTGATGACACAGTAGTGGTGGGCCTGATCTCTGCCAACGACGAAAGGGCCTACCTGGAAGAGGTAGAGAACCTGTCACAGTGGTGTCAGGAGAACTGCCTCTCCCTGAACGTCAGCAAAACAAAAGAGATGATTGTGGACTTCAGGAGGTCGGGGGTCAAGGACTACAGCCCCCTCAGCATCGACGGGGCACCGGTTGAGAGAGTGAACAGTTTCAAGTACCTCGGAGCCCACATATCCGAGGACTTGACATGGACCACACACATTGACAGTGTTGTGAAGAAGGCACGACAACGCCTCTACTTCCTCAGGCGCCTAAGGAAGTTCCAAGTCAGTCAGAAGATCCTTAGGAACTTCTACTCATGTACAATAGAGAGCATCCTGACCGGCAACATCACCTCCTGGTTTGGGAATAGCACTGCACAAGACCGTAGCAGACTACAAAGAGTGACACGTTCAGCCGAACGCACAATTGGAGGGGGGCTTCCCACCCTCCAGAACATTTACAACAAGCGGTGCAAGGGGAAGGCTAAGAGAATTATTAAGGACTCGAGCCACCCGAACAACTGCCTCTTTGAACTGCTGCGGTCAGGCAAGCGATACCGGAGTCTTAAGGCGAGCACAGAAAGACTCAGAAGAAGCTTCTATCCCCAGGCCATCAGGCTGCTAAACGAACAATAAACACTATGCAACAACCATCAAATGCACACAGCACACACACCCACACGCACACACTCACTCAAACAAACAACACACTGCAGCACCCACTCTCCACACTTTAGATCACACAAACACACTTTACACTTTATATTTATTGATAAAGGATTTGCACTACAACTCATACACCTACTGTGAATTGTACCTAAATTGCACCTCGTCCCATTTCTGCCTTGCACTATATAGTATTGTATATTAGTACACTGCACAGTATTGTATACTGTATGGTAACTACGTCTATTCTGCATCGAACATTGTACATATGTCTAAACTGAACACTGTGACCTCATTTTTTTACTTCTAATTTTACTATGTTATTTTATTTCATACTTATCTTGTCTTGCACAGTCTCTGGAGCGTAACAGTAAGAAGCATTTTGTATAAAAGTATTCTGTACTTCTGTATGACAAATATTAAAGAAACTTGAAACTTGAAAAACTTGTATGGCAGTGGGGAAGAAGCTGTTTTTAAAGCGGGATGTTTTGGTGGTCAGGGATCTGTAGCGCCTCCCAGAGGGCAGCAGCTGGAAGATGTGGTGTGCTGGATGAGTGGGGTCGGAGATGATTTTCCTGGCTCTCCTGATTGTAATTTGGCGGTGGAGTGATTCGAGAGAAGGGAGGGGGGTGCAGATTATTTTTGAGGATTTATTGATGATTCTTTGTAGTTTGTTTTTTGAGTGAGTGTCCAGATTGCTGTACCAAACTGTTATGGAGAAGGTGATGATGCTTTGAATGATGGCCTGGTAAAAAACGGAGCAGGAGATGTTTTCTGATTCTGTATTTTTTTTTTGCTGATTAGCATCTAATCTGATGTAATGTACTGATCTGAAGATGGTAGGTCGGAGTCAGAGCCTCTGTGCACCAGGGCGCAGCCGGAGCAGAACCAGCGTCTCCAGATCAAAGCGATCCGGCGGGACGCACCGGGAGGGTTCACATCGACCCCTCGGACGAGGAACCCGAGGAGGCCGTGCCGAGAGGCGGGATGTTCGCTCCCATGTTTTATTTACAACGAGGAATTAAAACTAAAGGTCGATCTTACTACTCCCGGTGCGCGCCCCGCATCACTTTGATCTTGTAACGCGGTGTTGTGTTCATTCATAGTTAAAGACGTTAGAGGTCGAGTACTTTCTTGTGATATATATCACACACACCCATTCCAAGTGATTTGGAGTGACTTTACGACTGCAAATACAATACAAAGAATTCAAAACGTTAAATTGTGTGGTTCTTAGATTAGATTCAAATGTATTGTTATTTTGAATTTGCATCTATCTTCTTGCTTGACTTTGGAGAAGACGGCAAGCGCATTTCCCATAATGTTAGCGTGTTCCTTTAACATTGTTATATTTGCAGTGATCAAATGCAAATACAGTAATTCCCACAAATTCTGCTAGTGTGTATGTGGTGTGTGTTTTACCTAGTATGTTTTGAAGAAGAAGAGAAGTTTGGCATCCAACCAAAGTGCAAATGGAACAGTAAAGTGCGATAGTAATACACAATGTACAGGTGATTAAACTGGGTATCAAATATATAAATGAGTACTACTGAGTAATAGTGCTAATCAGATGTATGCACAGAGTTGTAGTATTACTCTGTACAGTGATACAGGTATAAAGACACTATGGTAGTAAGTCATACTGGCCAACAGTGTAACTAGTAAGAGTAGGTAAGGGATATGTAGAGATATAGATATAGTATCTACAGATATGTAAAAAGGATTATGCAGGTATGTACAGACAGATGTGGATATATATATATAGCAGTGTTGTAGTACTGGACTGGACTGATTTTCAGGACTCGTGACTCGGACTTGGACTTGATGAGCACTGATGACTCGGACATGGACTTGGACTCGAGCATTGACTGAATTCGGACTCGGAAGGTGCAAACGAGGACTCGGACTTGTTAGTTGATAAATACAGTTATTTATTTTTGTAATAATAGGCCCTAATCATTTGGCATAAGATATTGATGGAGAGTGAATTTTGTTTGGCTATTGTGTCACAAAGTAAATAAACTCCCTTTGAAACGGTGACCGCTGTGTAATTTATGTTTAATGTAGACCTTTTTTTATTTGTATGTCAGCTCTTTGACTGCCAGAGTGGAGTGGACTCAACCTTGATGACCTGGACTTGGACTCGGGTAATGGGGACTGGGGACTCGACTCGGGCTCTTATTTGGTGACTCGGACTCGGACTTGGACACTGGGGCCTCGAGACTCGACTCGGACTCGAGATTTAGTGACTCGACTACAACACTGATATATAGTAAGAATAAATATATATATATTATATGGTATATACAGCATTAATATTCTTCAGTTCATTGTCTAACTGTATATACCATTGTGTCCTGTATAGTGGGGTTGGATGGTCCTCCCTGAGCAGAGAGGCGAGAGCTGCTTTGGCATCTGTTTCTACATAAAGCCATAATTGGAGATTGAGCCCAATTGATCTCACTTCTCTGCTGGAGTGGACGTCTGGAACCTATAGGACACGTTCCAGTGACTGGCTCTCACACTTAAAGCACCTAGAGTCTGTACTGAACTTGGGAAGTCTGCTTCTAGCTTCTGTGCTCCAACGCAACTCTAAAACCGTAGGACTGCTTACCTATAGTGTAGGAACTGTAGATACAGCCTTATGTGAACGACAACATTGTGATTTATTGACCAATTGATTAGGGGTGTGACGATGCGACCTCACAACGATTCAATTCGATTACGATTCTTCGGGCAACGATTCAATGCATCATGAAATCTCTTCATTTGACCACAATTCGATTCGATTTGATTTGATCAGTTAATTCCCCCAAAAATTTGAATACACAAATGTGGCTGGGGGAACTGATTCACTCAGCATGAATTGACTATGATTTGATTTGATTAGATTATAGGACTATAGGTCAATAAAAACTAAAAAAACATTTAAAAAATATATATATATTTTTTTATATATATATTTTTTTTTTTCGATTCTAATTGATTCTAACATTTTCAAATCGATGCAGTTGAATCGTCACATTAAGATCGATGCATTTCGGGCAAAATGGCCGCCGGTCTGACTGACCTTATTGTCCTGCGTGACGAGGATGCCGGTGCCGCCGGGCTTGATGGGCACCTCCTCCATGGCACCGAACACGTCCGTCTCCACGGAGAAGGTGAGCTCCAGGCCCAGGTCGCTGATGTCGTTGTCCAGGATCCACTGCAGGTTCTTGGCGTACTCCGGGTCGATGGACGACACGTCCTGGTAGTTCACTGGGATCCCTGTGAAATAACACACGACACACACACAGGTAGATGGACGCCATTTATAGAGCCGCTTTTATCCTTGTATTCTAGTATTCTTGTATTTTAGTATTATTGTATTCTAGTATTCTTGTATTATTGTATTCTAGTATTCTTGTATTTTAGTATTATTGTATTCTAGTATTCTTGTATTCTTGTATTCTTATATTCTTATATTATTGTATTTGTATATGATTGTATTATTTTATTGTTGTATTCTTATATTCTTGTATTCTAATATTCTAGTATTCTTATTAGGGATGTCCGATATTATCGGCCGATATTGGCATTAAAATGTGATATCGAAAATTATCGGTATCGGGTTTTTTTTAGCCTTTATTTACCCAGGGCAAGCAAGTAAGAACTAATTCTAGCACAGTCTCTGGAGCGTAACAGTAAGAAGCATTTTGTATAAAAGTATTCTGTACTTCTGTATGACAACTATTAAAGAAACTTGAAACTTGAACTTGAATCAAACCCGGGAACCTTCCGATTACCAGACGAGCGATCTACCTCCTGAGCCACTGTCGTTACCCCCACATATAGACAGACGGACAGACACACCATTCAATTAAATCTTCAATTTTCATTAACCCTTTCATTACCACACTGCAGAAGGTTAA
>NW_028171630.1:12500-14218 GCF_963971535.1 Notolepis coatsorum
ACTGCTGGTATCAGCTGATAGCAGCCATTGGGAGAGGAGTCTTGTTACTGAGCGTTACTGTAACATGATATACTGTAAGATTATATACTGTAATATGATATACTGTAAGAGTATATACTGTAACATGATATACTGTAAGATTATACTGTAAGATTATATACTGTAACATGATGTACTGTAAGATTATATACTGTAATATGATATACTGTAAGATTATATACTGTAACATGATATACTGTAAGACTATATACTGTAACATGATATACTGTAAGATTATACTGTAAGATTATATACTGTAACATGATATACTGTAACATGATATACTGTAAGATTATATACTGTAACATGATATACTGTAACATGATATACTGTAAGATTATATACTGTAACATGATATACTATAAGATTATATACTGTAACATGATATACTGTAACATGATATACTGTAAGATTATATACTGTAACATGATATACTATAAGATTATATACTGTAACATGATATACTGTAAGATTATATACTGTAACATGATATACTGTAAGATTATATACTGTAACATGATATACTGTAAGATTATATACTGTAATATGATATACTGTAAGAGTATATACTGTAACATGATATACTGTAAGATTATACTGTAAGATTATATACTGTAACATGATGTACTGTAAGATTATATACTGTAATATGATATACTGTAAGATTATATACTGTAACATGATATACTGTAAGACTATATACTGTAACATGATATACTGTAAGATTATACTGTAAGATTATATACTGTAACATGATATACTGTAACATGATATACTGTAAGATTATATACTGTAACATGATATACTGTAACATGATATACTGTAAGATTATATACTGTAACATGATATACTATAAGATTATATACTGTAACATGATATACTGTAAGATTATATACTGTAACATGATATACTATAAGATTATATACTGTAACATGATATACTATAAGATTATATACTGTAACATGATATACTGTAAGATTATATACTGTAACATGATATACTGTAACATGATATACTGTAACATGATATACTATAATATTATATACTGTAACATGATATACTATAAGATTATATACTGTAACATGATATACTATAATATTATATACTGTAACATGATATACTATAAGATTATATACTGTAACATGATATACTATAAGATTATATACTGTAACAACATGATATACTGTAACATGATATACTATAAGATTCTATACTGTAACATGATATACTGTAAGATTATATACTGTAACAGTATATACTGTATGATGCCCACCATTCCTTCCTCGCCATGGAACCGAACAGCAATGCCCTGCTTCAGCTTCTCATTGGTGGATTTGGAGACCATCTCAGCTACTTCTGAATATGGAGTCTGATAGGAAAATGCAAAGAAAAAACATGTATACACACACATATATATATATACAGAATATGCAGTAATAAGAGAATAATAAACAGTGTATATACTATATATATATATATATATATATATATATATATATATATATATATATATATATATATATATATATATATATATATATATATATATATAATATATATATATATATATATATATATATAATATAGTATATACACTGTTTATTATTCTCTTATTACTGCATATTCTGTACAGCAGTGACACAGTAAATGGTAAATGGCTGCTTTTTTATATAGCGCTT
>NW_028171629.1:0-44659 GCF_963971535.1 Notolepis coatsorum
CATTCACACAGACACACACACACACACACACACACACGCATGCACTTGTATACACACACAGACACACACTCACACAGACACAAACACATGCCCTTGTGTACACACACAAAGAGGAGGGGAAAGAGGAGGAGGAGGAAGAGGAGGAGAGAGGCTTCAGATCCACTCTATAAAGATGAAAGAGAGAGAAAGAGGAGGAGGAGGAGGAGGAGGAGGAGGAGGAGGAGGAAGAGGAGATAAGTGGGATCCGACAGGTGAGATAGAGAGAGAGAGAGAGAGAGAGAGAGAGAGAGAGAGAGAGAGAGAGAGAGAGAGAGAGGTGTGAACGTTCGAGGAGAGAGGTTGTGTCTTTCAGAGCTCCTGCTCTTACTCAAATAGGATATATAGGAAAAATACACTCAAATAGGAATATACCTGGAATATACCTGGATATCTCTACACAAGGAGCTAGAGAGGATTATACCAATCTCATAATTTTCATACCACACATCCGGGTAATCTGGAATTAAGACCTGTTTTTGGACTAATTGACCGGAAAGGTCATATGATCACAGGGGCAAACTCAAGGACCAGTGTTTTGTTGCTTTGTTGCTTTGTTGGAGTTATAACGGAGTAAGTACCTGGACTGAGAGAGGCCTACCTCAAACCAAAAACTGAATAATACTGACATTTTAGGCAGACATTTGAGCTAAAACATCTACAAAGTACAAACTGGTAAACTGGATATAACCAGACTCCTTGACAGGCAAGGACATAGAGGTGTGAAGTTCTTCAACCCTCAACAATGGAACCTGAGCCACACACGCTCCCTGATACAAATGCAAATAAGGGCCAAACGCAAGTCCCCAAAGTGCTGTACCCAGAAGAAATTAAGAGCAAAGCAGAAAAGAAGAAATACAAAGAAGATTTTTTAAAGAGCAAGCCAAATAAACTATTTGCAGACTTTGAATGCACTGGACGCAAATCTAACCTAATTTTCTACACTGAAGACTATACGGCATGGCACGCGGCCACACAAGAGCATCATCCCTCTGCTACAAAAAGGGGAAACAAGGACTCACAAACACTGTTAATAGACACAGGGGAGAACCAAACAGTTGCAAACTTCTATCATACAGGAATGATAGTGATTCAGGGCAACACAAGTCCCTTTGAGAAAGACTTCCCCAGAATCAGAGAAACGGCACTAAAGAAAATAAGCAGTGAAGACCCACTCACAACAGACCATTGCTGCTTCACCGAGATAAAACAAATGAAGGACATGTTTTCAAAGATAGAACGCAAACAAGTGGAAATTGAGCAAAGAATTACAGACCCCCCCCCCCCCCCCCCCCAACACAGAGCGAAAGGACTCCCTGTCTGCTCTCTGGGCCTTGGTGAAAACACACATGGAAAGAATAGAAGAGGTGTCGAAACAGAACAATGAACTCAGGCTGGAGCTGAAAGAAATCAAAGAAGAGATGCAAATAGCCAAATTGGAGTCGACAGAAATGCGGACATCCATGGGTAAAGTGGAAGAGGTGTCGAAAGACATCAATCTAATCAGGCAGGACATGCAAAACCTCAAAGAGACGTCAACAGCCAAACCAGCTCTGACCACCGAACAGCCCCATAAAACAGAGACAGTAATTCATAATGATGAAGATGAGGACAACCAACCAACAACAGCAGACACTCAAGACACCCCACCTCCAACATCACCCACCAGACCTCAAGAAGGTCCACAGATTGTACTCCTCATGGACTCAAACGGGAGATACGTAGAAGAAGGAAAACTCTTCCCAAACCACAGAGTTAAGAAAATAAAGTGCCAGAATACCAAACGGGCTATAGAACTACTGACAGAAGAAAACCTGGGATCCCCCAGCCACATCATAATACACACAGGCACAAACAACTTGAGAACGCAGACAGAGGAGGAGGTGACCAAATCTGTCATGGAAGTAGTTGAAAAAGCCACGTCAACATTTCCCGTAGCAAAAGTAGTAATCTCGGCACTGCTACCCAGATGGGATTACTGCCCAGACTTCATACAAAGTATTAATGCACACATCTCCAGAAAATGTGCATTGAAGAAAAACGTCTACATGGCAGCTCACCCCACCATAGACCTGGACAGCCTGCATGACGATGTTCACATCTTCAAAAGAGCAGTCCCTAACTTCGCAAAGACCCTGAAAGACGTTGCACTAAACCGTAGCCCTACCACATCCTACAAGAGCAACAGAGGGATGAACACCCCACCCAGAGCCACGCCCAGAAGACCTTCTGCACCCAGAGAACAACAGGCTACAAACAGAGACCACCCTGCACCCCAGACCAGGCCCACGCCCAACCTGCAAAGGATGCATCACACATATGCACAGGCCGCCCAATTTCGACCTGCCCCCCTCCTGCAGACCCCCCCCCAGCCAATGCATATCCTGCCAACCCCACAACACACATACACACAGCATATGCCACCACCAACCCCATACCACACAAATGCACAGGTCAACCCCATGACCGACAGATCTCCACCCGGGGAGCTGACCGTGCATCAGATGATCAGCAAGATCTTCTCATTTGTGGTCCAGGACAAAACCACTGGATTATAACACTGTAATAATGGAATACAAATCTTTTACCATTTCAAGCTGGAATATACAAGGTCTGAGGTCAACTGCCCTTGGAACAAAGAGCAGAAACCCAGACTTTACCACAGAAATGTCAAACACAGACATCATGGTCCTACAAGAGACATGGCACAGAGGAAACAGTCCTACTGGCTGTCCTGCAAACTACAGAGAGCTACTGGTACCATCCACCAAGCTAACAGGGGTCAAACAGGGGAGAGACTCTGGAGGCATGCTAATATGGTACAAATCTGAACTAACCCACTCCATAAAGCTAATCAAAACCGGAGTTTTTTTCATCTGGTTAAAAATAAATAAGGAACTTACATCAACCGAGAAAGATATCTACCTGTGTGCCACCTACATCCCCCCAATTGAATCCCCATACTACAAGGAAGACATGTTCCTAATCCTACAAGACGAAATCAACCAGTTCCAGGCTTACGGGCACATTATAGTCTGTGGGGACCTCAATGCCAGGACAGGACGAGAACCTGACACTCTCAGCACACAGGGAGACAAACACCTACCAGGAGGTGGGAACATCCCCTCCCAAATATGCCCCCCCAGAAATAACTATGACCAAACAACAAATAAACATGGGTCACAACTTATACAGCTCTGTCGCTCGCTGGGACTGTACATAGTTAACGGTAGGCTCCGAGGGGACACTTATGGTAGGTACACATATAGCTCATCTCTGGGTAACAGTACAGTAGACTATTTTATCACGGACCTCAGCCTAGAGTCTCTCAGAGCGTTCACAGTCAGCCAGCAAACACCCCTGTCAGACCACAGCAAAACCACTATCTACCTGAATAGATCAACACACAACCAGGAAATACCAAAACCAAACAAACTACACACTATTAAAAAACACTACAAATGGAAAGAAAGTAGTATGGAAGCATTCCAATCCGCTATCAAGCTACAAAAAATCCAATCCAAATTAGACCAATTCCTAGAAAAAAACTTCCAACACAACAGCAAAAGTGTAAACGGGGCGGTAGAAAACATCAATAACATATTTGACCTTACAGCTTCCTTATCCAACCTAAAGGCCTCAAATAGGAAAGCGAGGAAAAATAGAAATAAAAATACGCATGACAAATGGTATGATAATGATTGTAAAAATCTCAGGAAGATATTAAGGAACCTATCAAACCAAAAACACAGAGACCCAGACAACCAGAACACACGTCTCCAATACAGTGAAACACTGAAACATTACAAAAACACAGTCAGAAAAAAAAGAGACCAACATGTTAGAAACCAGCTACAAGATATAGAGGAATCTATAAAAACAAACAACTTCTGGGAAAACTGGAACAAAATAAACAAACAACACCACGAGGAGCTACCCATCCAAAATGGAGATGTATGGGTAAACCACTTCTCCAATCTCTTTAGCCCAATACAAAAAAATGAACAGCAAAAACACATACAAGACAAACTACAAAGCCTGGAGTCAACCATAAAAGACTACCAGAACCCGCTAGACTCCCCAATTACACTACAAGAACTACAGGACAAAATAAAATCACTTAAAATCAAGAAGGCCTGCGGAGCGGATGGTATCCTAAATGAAATGATCATATTCACAGACTCCAAATTCCAATTGGCTATACTAAAACTCCTTAACATTGTCCTTAGCTCCGGGATCTTCCCCAATATCTGGAACCAAGGACTCATAACACCGCTCCACAAAAAGGGAGACAAATATGACCCAAACAATTACCGTGGGATCTGTGTCAACAGCAACCTTGGACAAATCCTCTGTATGATCATTAACCACAGACTCACACATTTCCTCACAAACAACAATACCTTGAGCAAATCACAGATTGGCTTCCTACCAAATCACCGTACAACAGACCACATTCTCACCCTCAGCACCCTAATCGACAACCAAATAAATAAAAATAAAAGCAAAGTATACTCCTGTTTCGTTGACTTCCAAAAAGCATTTGACTCAATTTGGCACGAGGGTCTGCTATACAAACTGTTAGATAGTGGCATTGGAGGGAAAACCTACGACCTCATAAAGTCAATGTACACCAACAACACATGTGCTGTGAGGATTGAGGGAAAACACACAGACTTCTTCCCTCAATGCCGTGGGGTTAGACAGGGGTGCAGTTTGAGTCCAACCCTTTTCAATATATACATAAATGAACTGGCAAAAACATTGGAACAAACTGCAGCACCTGGCATCCCCCTAGCAAACACAGAAGTCAAATGCCTACTGTTTGCAGATGACCTGGTGCTGCTGTCCCCAACAAAAGAAGGGCTACAACAGCACCTTGACCTTCTGCACAAATTCTCCCAGACATGGGCACTGACAGTAAACTAAAATTATGATATTCCAAAAAAGGCCCAGCCTACAACAACAAAAACACAAATTCCTCCTAGACACAATTTCCCTAGAACACACAAAAAACTACACATATCTCGGCCTAAACATCAGTGCTACAGGGAACTTCAATCAAGCTGTGAACGACCTGAGAGACAAAGCAAGAAGGGCTTTTTATGCCATAAAAAGGAACATCATATTAGACATTCCAGTCAAAATCTGGCTCAAAATATTAGACTCCGTCATAGAACCGATTTCCCTATATGGTTGTGAAGTCTGGGGCCCACTTGCAAACCAAGACTTCACCAAATGGGACAAACACCCAATTGAGACTCTGCATGCAGAATTTTGCAAATCCATTCTCCGCACCCAACGGAAAACGCCAAATAATGCATGCAGAGCAGAACTAGGAAGATACCCACTAATCATAAAAATTCAAAAAAGAGCATTAAAATTCCACAACCACCTAAAAGAAAGCGACCCAGACACACTCCACAACATAGCCCTCACCCACAGAGAGACCCTCGATAGATGCCCACTCAGCCAGATGGTTCTGGGACTCTGCTCACAAACACAAGCAGAACCACCAGACAGTAACCACACTGGACTAAATCAAATTATAAGAAAACAAAAAGAAAACTATCTGACACATTGGAAAGAAACAACCCAAAACCAGAGCAAATTGAAATGCTATTTGGCCCTAAACAGAGCGTACACAGTGGCAGAATACCTGAGCACCGTGACTGACCCAAAACTAAGAAGATCCTTGACTAGGTACAGACTCAGCGAGCACAGCCTAGCCATTGAGAAAGGCCGCCATAGGCAGACCTGGCTCCCAAGAGAAGACAGACTATGCACCCACTGCACACAAGAAGAGGTGGAAACCGAGCTCCACTTCTTAACAACCTGCCCCCTATACCAAGACATCAGAGACATATACTTCCCACAAATTGCAAACACCCAAAGAGACTTTGAAAACATGGACAATAACTCAAAACTCCCATACCTACTGGGAGAAATACAAGAATGTGCAAACACAGCAGCAAGATTTGTGAGCTGCTGTGACAAGAAAAGGACATCCAGCGGAATGCAACCACCATAAAGACTGTACAAGAAATTCCGTCTGTAATGTACTGATTTATTTTGCTTTATGTTTGATTGTTTTGTTTTGTTTGGCTTTGGCAATGTAAACGTATGTTTCCCATGTCAATAAAGCCCATTTGAATTGAATTGAATTGAATTGAGAGAGAGAGAGAGAGAGAGAGAGAGAGAGAGAGAGAGAGAGAGAGAGAGAGGGGAGTCACACACACACATAGAGGGAGAGAGAGAGAGGGAGGGGAGTCACACACACACAGAAAGAGGGATAGAGATAGGCTACAGAGATAGGGACAGATACATACATATTAGGGGTGTAACGGTACACAGAAGCCACGTTTCGGTATGCACCTCGGTATTGCGGTCACGGTTCGGTACGAGTACGAGTTTGCGATACTGGTCTCATTCTGTGTTCAGGCATCCACAGAGTAAATTAATTGCCTACTGCCCCCTTAACAACTTAGGCTTGTTAAGTTTCAGTTTCACTTGTAGAGAGGATTTAACTGCATGTGAAGCCAAGGCTGAAGACTTGAGAACAGATGACATGTTACACAACAATGGCAGAGGATTTATCAATATTTTGGATTTAAACACAGAGGCAGTTCAACTGGAGAGGAGCTCAGATGATCAGTCCGGAAAAGTATGTATTGCTTTATCTTTGTTTTGAGAATGTCCGTGGGAGATAGTTGGCGTGTGTGTTGGTGACACACCAACTTTACTTGGTGTGTGTCTGTGTGTGTCTTTCCATTGGTTAACATTATTGGGCGGACAAGAAAACAAAAGAAAACTGTGAAATGTAAATGACCCTGCTGTGTTACAAACATGATATAATTGATTCAAGGTTTTGTTTTTGGGACACCCGACACCTGTAGTAAGGGGAGGGGAGAAACAGCCTGCAGTGCAGAGGGTCAGGGCACGTTGTCATGTAGGTCTGTCCGCTTGTCATCGTGCGTGTGTTTACAAGCTTCAATGTTTTATTGATCATCTAAATTTGGCAATACAAGCTTAATATTCAACGTTAAAGATCAATATAAGCCAGTGTAAAGTAAAGATATTGAGCATAGATTTGTAAAATGTGAAACCCTAGTATACCGTAAATTCGCGGGACGAATACACGTACCGTTACACCCCTAATACATATAGATTAGTGTTGTCACGATACTGGAATTTCGACTTCGATACGATACCTTGAAAAGTATCGATACTTCGATACCATTTCGATACCCAAAAAAAAAAAAAAAAAAAAATATATATATATATATATATATATATATATATATATATTTTTTTTAACAAATTTAGCTTTTGTTGCTGGTTGATTCTCCTCAGCTTCGAGTCTGGTACTATAAGAGAAGATAAATATAACACTTTTAAAACCCTTTGTTTATCTTTAGATCACACATTTAAAAATAACTGTTCATCTCACTTCAATCATTTTTATTGCAAATGCAGAACATGGTATTTTCTCAAGCAGACAGATGTATGTGTTGCATGTACCTCACAAACTGAACAGTTAGTAACAGTTTTTATTTAAAGATAACGAGAGCAAGCGAGAGAGAGAGAGGTATCGGTAGATAGAGAGAGAGAGAGAGAGAGAGAGGTAGCGGTAGATAGAGAGAGAGAGAGAGAGAGAGAGCGAGAGAGAGAGAGAGAGGTAGCGGTAGATGGAGAGAGACAGAGAGAGAGAGAGAGAGAGAGAGAGAGAGAGAGAGAGAGAGAGAGAGAGAGAGAGAGATTTTTACAGCTAACTGGGCTCGCTGCCTCAGCTCTGTGACAGTCAGATCAGACTCGTAAATCTGCTGCAGCAGTGCACGCCTTGCCCCTCCTCCTCCCCGTCACAGTCGAGCCCTCCTCCTCCCCGTCACAGTCGAGTGCATGAGCAGCTCCTGTTATCTAGCTGGCTAGCTACTGATAGCTCCTGATATCAACGTCTGATATCATCAGTTTGGCATTCGATTTCGCAGTAGTTGGCTAAGTAGCTATCGTTCCGTGAGCTAACGTTAGTAGCTACCTAGTGTTGGCTCTATCGTTCCGTGAGCTAATGTTAGTAGCTACCTAGTGTTGGCTCTATCGTTCCGTGAGCTAACGTTAGTAGCTACCTAGTGTTGGCTCTATCGTTCCGTGAGCTAACGTTAGTAGCTACCTAGTGTTGGCTCTATCGTTCCGTGAGCTAATGTTAGTAGCTACCTACACAGGAAAAACTGGGGAGTCATTTTCCCAGAGTAATTATTACGGAGTTATTATTTTCCTCTCAAGTAGTCATATTTACTCCATTTGGGGCATAATCATTGCCTGTGGCCAATAGAGTGAGAGTAAAGTTCCAGAAGAGTTTCTATTGGAGTAATACAGCATTGGTCACGCCTACTATCCATATAATTCCCAAAGGTGCCGACGCCATCTTTCTCTCTCGCCAAGTCCTCGCTTCAAGCTCAGGTGCAGCAAGAGCGCAATACAGCGATATTTTCCTTCTCTTGGATGCCAAATACCGGGTAAGATTATTATTATTATTTGTTAATTTATTAAACAGCAATGTGTGTAACTAATTTGCAACATTACAGCTAAGCCACAGAGCCATCTATCACGATGTTCGCATGTTAGCTGCTATACGTTTGCATGCACGCTATTAAATAAACGTTTTACAGTTGTATGGACAAGTATTCAATTATCAACAGTATTGCTATCAGGGACAGTGCACATTAATCAACATGTCGGTTTTCATGTAAAATGTATATGAGCTAGTGTATAGCCAGAAGCTAATTTCCACCTGTATAGGCCTGAGACCATACCTGTAGACCATGCCTGTAGGCTGTTGTTAAAAGTAGTGATATAACTATATCCATACAAAAACTGACTTATTAAGAACATACAAGACAAGTAGACATAGTACAGGAGATGGAACAATTATATGTTACATGTTGGCGGTTTTTGCTGAAACGGTGGCAGAGACAACGTGTGTTTTACTCTAAATAGAGTCACCGTACATTACAGCTAAGCCACAGAGCCATCTATCACGATGTTAGCATGTTAGCTGCTAGCACGCACGCTATTAAATAAATGTTTTACAGTTTTATGGACAATAACTTAAGAACAGGTACGTCGGTGCAACACGAGTATTCAATTATCAACAGTATTGCTATCAGGGACAGTGCACATTAATCAACATGTCGGTTTTCATGTAAAATGTATATGAGCTAGTGTTAGCCAGAAGCTAATTTTCACCTGCATGCGGCTATACCTGTATAGGCCTGAGACCATACCTGTAGACCATGCCTGTAGGCTGTTGTTAAAAGTAGTGATATAACTATATCCATACAAAAACTGACGTATTAAGAACATACAAGACAAGTAGACATAGTACAGGAGATGGAACAATTATATGTTACATGTTGGCGGATTTTGCTGAAGAGACAACGTGTGTTTTACTCTAAATAGAGTCACGTAAATTTGCCGCAATGTGCTGTAGGTTGACTGTTTTACTAGTGGTAAATGGACATAACAAGTTAATTTGACGCACTGTTCGGTTCAACAAGTGTTTATTTGAACCATTGTACTGGGTTGACTAATTTGTGTGTTCTGCCTCCATGTATAATATAATGGAAACTTGTGGAACTATCCTCACAGTAAATTTCACAGAGTAAATTTTACTCAAACTGAGTCAATTTGAGCCCAAGACGTGAGTAAAGTTTTACTCAGTTTGAGTAAAATGTACTCAGCGAAATTTACTGTATGGTGCTTTTGTAATATTTTCTAATTGTAACACTCCTCATAATGCATGAGTTGTTGTGCCCTATATGTATCATCTTAGTAACTGTTATTATTTATTTGCCATCAGATGCAGGCTGTACGTGTTAAACACGTTGACCGGCAGAAATTCATCTGTTTTGAGGGCCAATTGACCTTCACAACTTTTTTGGAGTGTGGTGAGTGAAACATTTTGCACAGCGTGCCGTTGGTTCTCAAAATGGCGTCCGCCTTGATAGTTAGGAACCAAATGGACCCTTATTGGTCTGTAACTCTGACTGTGTACAAATGGACCCCAACGTCCATTGTACACCGTCAAGAGTTAAATTAACATTGATTTTACAATATAAATTGGGGTCCCAAAGATACAAATGCCATTAAATGGGTGCCCTTGGAATTAAAATGGTTGAGAATCACTGCTAGAGCCGTACAAATATTGTCTTATGGGGGTCCATGGCACATCTTTTCAAATGGGGGGTCTGTGGGCTAATTGTCAATTTGGGGGGTCCTTGACATGAAATGTTTGAGAACCACTGCCCTATGCAACAACATACTGGGTATCAGTTTAGGCTTTCCCTGCATGTTAATTTAAGCTGTAGGCCTACAGTACAAAGCACAATCCATTTTATTTAGGATAGAGTGAACCAATCAATGTCTTACACCCCTTCCTGACAGGCAGTGACGCGAGCGAGCGTGATTGCGAAAATGATTAAAATGTATTCGTTTCAATCAGACTATCCTGACCTGCCGCGAGCGACAGCAAACTGAGCGCCGATGTCGTTCCCCCCTCAAATATTCGCTCGCTGTGTCTCTAGTTGAGCGATTACGCGGCCGAGTCACGCCCCTAAACACTTTTTATTGGTCAAGAATCGCAGGCTGCTTTGCCCCTGTGTGCTTCCAGGTAACACACACACAGACACACCCGGACACGCGCCGCCTCATATCAGGACAGTGTCGCGCACGATTTCGTCTCCAGTTCGCACGCTCGCTGCCTGTCAGGAACCGGTGTTAAGTATGTCAATTAAGGCTGTCAATCTTCCTCATATGATCACATTTTCAGTGGCTATTTTAATATCCCATTTTATGACATTTTAATTAATACAAATTAAATAAATTGCACAACAGATTTATCAATAAGCTTGTGCAATCTTGTTTTGTCTATAGTTGCCAAGAAATTTGAAATTCCTAGTACCTTGGACTTAAAGGTCTATGATGACTCAAACACTGAAGTCGACGACGAGGCGTTTCAATTTCTTCTAAAAAAACCAGACCTGGGTGTGTTGGAGATTTGTTCACCCCAAGACTCAAATCCTGAAGGTGAGTTGCTAACATGGAGCCTTATAGCCTCATCCATACAGTCCTGGCTGCTTGAAGCCTTTTTACAACATTTCCGGGTTCCCGTTTTTTTCGCTCTGATTGGCCAGGTTATGTGACATGAGCGGCAATCGTGGGACGGCAAGTTTCTACACTGGTTAAGGGCACTCTTCGAAGTTGGTTAAGGTTAGAGTTTGTCTTAGAGCATGGCGATAGAACGCCAGGTAGTTTGCAGGCTGTTCGACGCGGAAATGGGCAAACACGCTATTGGGCGCACATGTCACATGACCTGGCCAATCAGAGCGCCGGAAACGCGGATGCGTTGTAAAAAGGCTACACGTGTCCTGGCTAACCTAAAATGTCACACAGGTACTGTGTATTTTTGTACTTTGAAATGATCTTTGTATATATGCCCAATGTAACGTGTGGATCCTTCCTAATCTAATGTGGTCTTTTTACATTACACTTGTCACAAACATTCCTATCTAATCACACTTATATGTCTACATGATTGTTAGATTCAGTGAGGACCTCTGCAAGCAACTCCAGCAGCCAAAGCTCCGTTCTCAGCTCTGGTGCAGACAATGAGGGGGAGTCTGATGACACCATCATTTTGCAGTCTAGTCCTGCTCCAAGAAACGGTGCTGACCTGACTCGTATCACTCTGGTAAGCTTTGCATATGACTGTTTGAAATGGAGATGGTGACTCTGATAAAGGGGTAGCATGGGCATTGGGGATGGCCAAGTACAATTGGGGAGAAAATGGGGGTGGGGGGGGGGTCATGGTTTACATTTGTCACCTTAACCCTTTCACTGCCGCACAACAGCAGGTTAACCCTTTCACTGCCGCACTACAGAAGGTTAACCCTTTCACTGCCGCACTACAGAAGGTTAACCCTTTACTATCACATACTGTACCACATACTGTATACCACATACTGTACCACATACTGTACCACATACTGTACCACATACTGTATACAACATACTGTATACCACATACTGTACCACATACTGTACCACATACTGTACCACATACTGTATACCACATACTGTACCACATACTGTATACCACATACTGTACCACATACTGTACCACATACTGTACCACATACTGTATACCACATACTGTACCACATACTGTACCACATATTGTATACCACATACTGTATACCACATACTGTACCACATACTGTATACCACATACTGTACCACATACTGTACCACATACTGCACCACATACTGTATACCACATACTGTACCACATACTGTACCACATACTGCACCACATACTGTATACCACATACTGTACCACATACTGTATACCACATACTGTACCACATACTGTACAACATACTGTATACCACATACTGTACCACATACTGCACCACATACTGTATACCACATACTGTACCACATACTGTACCACATACTGTACCACATACTGTATACCACATACTGTACCACATACTGTATACCACATACTGTACCACATACTGTATACCACATACTGTACCACATACTGTACCACATACTGTATACCACATACTGTACCACATACTGTACCACATACTGTACCACATACTGTATACCACATACTGTATACCACATACTGTACCACATACTGTACCACATACTGTACCACATACTGCACCACATACTGTATACCACATACTGTACCACATACTGTATACCACATACTGTACCACATACTGTATACCACATACTGTATACCACATACTGTACCACATACTGTACCACATACTGTACCACATACTGTATACCACATACTGTATACCACATACTGTACCACATACTGTATACCACATACTGTACCACCTACTGTACCACATACTGCACCACATACTGTATACCACATACTGTACCACATACTGTATACCACATACTGTACCACATACTGTGCCACATACTGTATACCACATACTGTACCACATACTGCACCACATACTGTATACCACATACTGTACCACATACTGTATACCACATACTGTACCACATACTGTACCACATACTGCACCACATACTGTATACCACATACTGTACCACATACTGTATACCACATACTGTACCACATACTGTATACCACATACTGTACCACATACTGTATACCACATACTGTACCACATACTGTATACCACATACTGTACCACATACTGTACCACATACTGTATACCACATACTGTATACCACATACTGTACCACATACTGTATACCACATACTGTACCACATACTGTACCACATACTGCACCACATACTGTACCACATACTGTATACCACATACTGTACCACATACTGTACCACATACTGCACCACATACTGTATACCACATACTGTACCACATACTGTATACCACATACTGTACCACATACTGTACCACATACTGTATACCACCTACTGTACCACATACTGTATACCACATACTGTACCACATACTGTACCACATACTGTATACCACATACTGTACCACATACTGTACCACATACTGCACCACATACTGTACCACATACTGTATACCACATACTGTACCACATACTGTACCACATACTGTATACCACATACTGTACCACATACTGTATACCACATACTGTACCACATACTGTACCACATACTGTACCACATACTGTATACCACATACTGTACCACATACTGTATACCACATACTGTACCACATACTGTACCACATACTGTATACCACATACTGTACCACATACTGTACCACATACTGTACCACATACTGTATACCACATACTGTACCACATACTGTATACCACATACTGTACCACATACTGTATACCACATACTGGTACTAGTGTGGCAGTGAAAGGGTTAAATATACTTGGCCACCAAATGACTGTCTATCCATGTGTGTCCTCCCCCCCCCCCCCCCTTTTTACTCCCGCTTAGATGACTGAAAAGATTCTGAGGGACACAGCTGGAGGAGAGAGGATCATTGCCGATTATGCTCGGACGAAAACCCTAACGGATACCAGAAGACGCGACATGGTGAAGATATTGGTTGCGCACATGGCAAAAGAGCATGGGTAATTATGTTATCTAAACATTACGCACCCAATACACATTTTTGGTTTTTACTAAGATCCTCCTTTTTGCAGAATTGGTAAATGATAAATGGTTATCCAAAGCGCTTTACATAGATTGTGCAGAAGGCATTGGCACAGCAATACTTTTGTTTGGATCTCATACTTGTGTATGTGTGCACTGTAGGACGAGTCCTTCAAGGCGTGTTAAAGAAGACTACGCAAAGGGCATCACTGCCTTATTCCCATACCTGGCCGATCCCCAGGGCAATTTGGGATATGTAAGTACATCAGGGAAAAGTGCAGAGAGACATTTCATCGGCGACTCAGTGCATGTGTGTTCCTGTGGGTCGCCCATCTTGCGTGTGTGTTAAAACTGCATGACAAATAAAGACTTCTAGTCTAACAATTATTATGTTTATAGGTCATTCTTGTTATATAATTTCTAGGGATGTTCGATATTGGCTTTTTTTTACCGATATCCGATATACCGATATTGTCCAACTCTTTAATTTCCAATACCGATATCAACCGATACCGATATATGCAGGGTTTCTCCCCCCCCCCCCAAAAGGAATAATTTCAGGTAATTAACATTAGGCATTAGGGGTTATAGCATGCGGGTTAAGTGATCATTATATGATATTCTGTACCCGCAAAAAACTAAAACAAAAGGCTGGCTGCCACAAAACAGTCACATCTAGAGACCTCAAAACCTACTCTAGCGAGGCCTTTAACCTTGAACTGGAGAGCCTGGACTGGTCAGATGAACTCAATGGTACACTGGTTGAAGAAACATGGCTTGGTTTCAAAACCAAATTCTCAACAATACTAAACGACATGGCCCCCCTAAGAACCACCAGGGTAAAAAATCGCGCTGAGCCGTGGATGCACTCCGAAATACTGGCCGCTATGAAAACCAGAGACAAAAAATGCTCTGAGTTTCGTAAAAGTCAGTCAAAGCTTACTAAAAGCACGAGCAGTGAACTCCAAGCCCACGTGACTGAACTCAAACTAGAAAGAAACAGACTAAGAAACGACGTAAACTCCATGATCAAAACTGCAAAAAAGAATTTCATCAATGACAAAACTGAGGAAAACAAAAACAAACCACGTGAACTTTGGAAATTACTCAATAATCAACTAGGATGCAGTAAAAAACTTAAAACCAGATTCTCAAACATAAACATAAAAACGGACAACACGCTCATCACAGACAAGCTGGATGTAGCCAATTACTTAAACATTTTCTTCACAAACATAGCCACAACACTGGTAAACAAACTACCCTCCCACTCAGGGCTTTATGGGGTAGAACACGCAACACTTTGATGAACATTGTTACTCAGCTGATAGAGTTATACCCTTCTTGCTGTCTTGTCGCACAGAACTTGTAAGTCGCTTTGGATAAAAGCGTCAGCTAAATGACTAAATGTAAATGTAAAATGTAAATGTAGAACACATAGTAGCTTACTACAAAAACCTAGGGGTCCGCAAGGACGACTTCAAGCTGGAAATGGTAACAACAGATGAGGTACTCAATAAACTGAGCGCCCTCCAACCTAACAAGGCCACTGGCCATGACAACATCCCCTCCAAATTCCTCAGAGACTCAGCAGCCGCCATCACCCCAATCATCACACACATAATAAACCTCTCCATAAAACAGGGACACGTCCCCAAGGACTTCAAAATTGCGAGGGTGACCCCTCTGCACAAAAAGGGCAGCAAATTAGACCCAGGCAACTACCGCCCTGTTTCTATTCTCACCTCCATCTCGAAAGTCATGGAAAAAATAGTCTACGAACAGGTCGAAAAGTACCTAGCGGAAAAAAATCTAATCTACGAATTCCAATCTGGCTTCAGAACATCCCACTCCACTGACACATGCCTTCTCTATTTGAATGACCACATCAAACAAGAGGTGGACGCAGGCAAATACTGCGGCATGGTCATGCTGGACCTACAAAAGGCCTTTGACACGGTCAATCACTCCATTCTGATTGACAAGCTAAAAGCAATTGGTTTTGATAGTCTATCAGTGAGCTGGATGCAATCCTACCTTGAGGGGAGGGAACAGATGGTGGAGGTAAACGGTACCCTATCCCCCCCTCTCACAGTGAGCTGTGGTGTTCCACAAGGAAGCATACTAGGACCGCTACTGTTCCTAATTTATGCAAATGACATGTCGTCAGCTTGTGACTGCAACTTGTTCCTGTTTGCGGACGACTCAGCCCTGCTGGTCTCTGACAAGAACAAGTTACAGGTTGAAAAAACCCTCAGCTCGGAACTAGGCAGAATCTGCATATGGCTCGCTGATAACAAACTATCATTACACATGGGCAAAACAGAGTCCATTCTCTTCGGTTCAAATAACAAACTCAGCAAGACCGACGGCTTCTCAGTTACAGTGGGTGACAATATTGTCACAAGGAAAGATGAAATTACCTACCTGGGTTCCATCCTAGAGGCTAATCTCTCCTGTGACAAAATGGCATCCAATGTAATAAAAAAAGTCAACCAACGAACTCGATTCTTGTACCGGATCTCCTCTCTGGTAAACAAGAATACCCTGAAGACTCTGGCAGGAGCACTCATTCAGGGGTACTACGACTATGCTTGCACCTCATGGTACCAAAGCACCTCAAAGGCGCTAAAAACAAAATTACAAACATCTCAAAACAAACTGGTCAGACTACTGCTTGACCTTACTCCTAGAACCCACCTCACCCCTGCCCACTTTGACAACCTAGGATGGCTTAGAGTAGATGACAGAGTACAGCAACTTGCAATGGGCCTGGTCTACAAGATACACTACACGACCAAGGTACCCATGTACATGGCAAAATACTTCCCAAAGGTCAGTGAATACCACGATCACAACACCAGAGGGAGCTCCACAAATCATGTTAAACCCAGATTCGGCTCAAATAAGGGACTAAACACGTTTCGCAATTATGCCACATCAATGTGGAACGCCCTACCCAAAGCTGTAAAGGAATGTGGATCACTACCCACTTTCAAAACCTCTCTCAAGAGACACCTACGGGAGACTGCAATTCAACACTGGCCCCTGTAAATATCCTAACCCAACCCCCTCCAATGTACAGTCATTTACCTAGTATGGTTTTGTCAATAGTCCAATGTACAATTTTGTTTGTTTGTACAGAGTCTCCCCCCCCTCAATGTACAGTTTTGCTTGTTTATACAGTGTGCCCCCCCCCCCCCCAACCACCTCCAATGTAAATTACCCAGTATGGTTGTCAATATCCCAGTGTACCCAACCCCCCCCACCCAACCTCCTCCAATGTACAGTTTCTACGTCAAATGTATATACTCCCTTTTCTTGACTCCTTCTGTATCACAAACAGTACTGTATTTGCAAATCTGGTATGTCATAAATGTATAGATGTAGCAGTACTGACTATCTGTATGTCATGTATGTCATATATGTCCTGATGAATTGAAAATGGGGGACCCTGATGTAAACAAGACGAAAGTCTTTCTCTGGTCTGCATCCCCTTAACAATTGTGTGTATTGAGCTGTACTGTATTGTACCCATTCTGCAATCTGTTAATAAAGTTTTCAATCAATCAATCAATCAGGCTACATATCTCTTGTCGTGGAATTAACACAACATTATGCATAACATTATCCAATCACATGCATGGTACATAAAACACCAACCCCATTACTCCTCACTTCTCTGGAATTGCTTAAAAGGGCTGTGCGGAGTACGATTTCAACTAAATATTTGTTAACATTTCTGTATGCTGACCATTTCTCCTAACCTCAACAATTTAAGAACCACAGATGTCCTACCTGTTGACCTTGATTTTAGCAATTCTTCAGAGAAGGGCATGTGTTAAGTTTTAAAGAGAGAAATAAACACATTTACACATGCCCATTTAAACCAAATAACTTTTTTTTTTTCCTCTTTACTTCTTGTGTTTTAGGAGCAGTATTACAATCCAGTAGATGGCAGTGGGTTTCTGGCATGGAGGGTGAAATCACTTCAAAAGATAGCATCAGAGGGACAAAAGAAGAGCCGTAATGTTCAGCCACTGATCGGTATGTAATTTTGATTGTCCCAGTCCACTGTTTATCTAGCAACTGTGAAGATGGATCATTATAGTAAATGCATATCACTGGAAAGTATTGCAGCAGTATGTGTGGTTTCTACACTGTTACAGGTGGTCCAAGTTCTGGCGACAGAGCCCCCTTCTCTGAGGAAAACCAGCTAACCACAGACACCCAGTTTCGTGAGGCCAGTGCACTGATGAAGCATACAACTGATGAAGCAATCATCAAGGAGAAGATGAAACAGACCTTCACCCATCGCCAAGAAATGATGCATGACCCAATCAAGTCCTCTGAAATATTCACCACCTTTCCACGATTCCTAGACATCACAGGAATGGTATGTGGCTTGCATTAAAGTCTAACTGAAATAAAAAATGACCTTTTTAAACAATTTAGATCACATCCCTGGTCATAGGGTGAACCTATTTAATAGGGCTGTCCCTGACTAAGGATTTGGATGGTCGACTAGGATTGTTAAATTTTTTTTTTTTTTTTTATCATTCCAGGGCTGTGGGGGGTGCTTAATGTCTGAAGGAGTCAACTGAAGGCTTCTTGTCCTCTGCAAAAGCATACAATTGGTCCACTGATGAAATCCTCTTTCAGTGCCTCTGTGCCTGTTTTCGTAGGCAGTTAGCCTCTGGTATGCCTGCCATTAGCGTTAGCCACGCTTCTATGCCTCTTTTCTTTTGAAAAAAATTATAATATATATATATATATATATATATATTTTTTTTATAATATTATATTCGACTAAGAGGTTGGCCAGTCGACTACGGCCCCTTTCGACCGATTAGTCGACTAATCGATTAATAGGGGTCAGCCCTACTATTTAACAATGTATGACAAAAAAATTTCAACCATGTTTTATTCCATCTTGTCTGCAGATTGAGCAGGATTTCAGTCTGATGTTTGGTGATGACATCTCTGCAAAGTTCCTGGAGAAGTGGCCTACTTTCTGCAGGCAGAAAGTCCTTGAACAAAGCCGTGGCCTCACCCAGACCGGCGACCTTCAAGACCTGCTTCAGAATGCTGAATCCACAACAGACACAATAGAACTGAACAATGGTATGCTTGAATTAAAGGAATATAATAATGGAAGGGTGAATTGTTTTTTAAACAAATGGAAACACAGCTTTTAGTCAAATGTATTTCTGATTTTTTTTATTTAATTTTTTGTATTTTTAGCATGGGACAGTGAAATGTCATCCCTCTTGCTTCTTGTCCACCTCCTGCCACCATCACCTCAGGGACGCAACAAGAGACCGGGAAAGCTCTCAGCCAGAGAAGCCATTGACTCCCTTGTGAAGTTCATAAAGGTAAGGTTACAGTTGCCTATATTATCGGCCGATATTGGCATTCAAATGTGATATAGGAAAATATTGGTAAAAAAAAAATTAATTATTCTTTTTACATTTCTATAACCAACTTTTATTTACCCAGGCAAGTAAGAACAAATTCTGATTTTATTTATTGTCAAAAGTATGCATAATGTTATGTTAATTCCACAACAAGACATATGTAATGTTAATTACCTGAAATTATTCAGTTTTTTGGGGGGGAAACCCTGCATATATCGGTATCGGTTGATATTGGTATTGGAAATTAAGAGTTGGACAATATCGGTATATCGGTAAAAAAGCCAATATCGAGCATCCCTAGTTACAGTTGAATTAAAGTATAAGAAGGATCACTGTTCTGTCTAGGGGTGCACGATATTGATTTGTTGACCCCGATATCGATACCAATAACTTTCTGCTCCTCAAGGTCGATACCGATAACCGATATATATATTTATTGTACTATAATTATAAATTTTTTTATGTATATTCCTGTAGTTTTGACCTAACCAGATTTATCATGACATGAGCGTTACTATATGAACAAAACAAAGCCAAGAGAACAGTTTTGACTCTTCAAATAAAGTGACTATTTATTTTTCCAAATAAATATAATTTGAGTCGATCACAAAATTCACAATCCGTCAATGTCATTAACAATGTGTTTCCCTGAACAACTAAAAACCAACAGGTATTGTGCTTTGTCAGTAGGGATGCTGTTCACATTTGAACCGATACGGTACCGGTACCTGTGAATCGATACCGGTACCCAACGGTACCTTTTTCGGTACTTTAGTCTCTAAAAATGTAATCTACCTACCTCAGTTGTGAGAAGAAAAAAATCCAAACTTCAAATAACCACATTTTCGACCGTTTTTGGCTTGCCTTTGCCCCGACTGCTTTGTTGTTGAATCAAGTCAAATCCTAAATAAGCATATATAGTGCGTGTGAATGTTGACATGAAAAGAAAAAAGTAAAAAAAATATATATATTTTTTTTATTATCAGAGCTATCAATACTTTTATCGGGATGACGTCATAATTGCTGATATCGGCCTGATAATTATCGTGCATCCCTGATATTGACCTGCATGATTGAAATCATGCAAAGACCACGGTTTGCAAACCGTGACTAATTTTAATAGCAAGACTAATGAAGTTCTCTTGTCACAGACTGGGACCAGTATCCAGGGGCATTTGGACAGCATCACGGAGAGCCTTCAACCCTATCTGCTTGCTGTGGGGATCCAGAGGAGTGTGATTCACAAGTACTTCATTGTGATTGACAAACATGCAATCCCTTGTAAGTCACCAGACTCTCTTGCCTCTTTTGATGAGCTTTTCAAAGCTCATTTTGTCTTTGGTACCTCATACAACCGGGATCTGGCCAATATGTACAACTTCTTGCAAACCGCCATTTACAAGATCGATGCTGCTACCACTAATGTCAACCCCAGGGTTAAAGAGATGAGGGCTCGGATGCTGCACTGATTTCTTTTTTATACTGAGAGGATATTTTATCTCGGGCCTCTGATGCTGCACAGACTTTTGATACTGAGAAGATATTTTATCTTGAGGCCTCTGATGCTGCACAGACTTTTGATACTGAGAAGATATTTTATCTTGAGGCCTCTGATGCTCCAGTGTTTTTTGATAAGATGTTGTGTTTCATTTGCAAAAACTCTCAGGCAAATGCCAATTCACTGATGAGGCACTTAAGGTTGATCCACGGACTTTGTTCAGGAAGGACACTTCGTCTTAAATGTGGTCAGCCTGGTTGTTTACATGTCTTTTGCACTTTTTCTGGGTTTCGAAAGCATCTTAAAGCACGTCATCAACCATGTGATGATCCTGGTGAAGGCCGCTCTACAGCTGAACATTTAGCTGAAAGTTATGTTGATGACTTTCCATCAGGCAGTGCCCCTTCTGACCCAGTCCTTCCAGTCCTTCTTAATAATAGTCTTGTAGACAGCTGTGCTGCAACAGTAGCTGAACTTAAAGTGGCAGGTGTAGGTGAAACAATAATCAACTCTTTGGTAACTTCAATGGAAGTGATTGTTGATGATATCCATAATCAAGCAAAACAATATGTGAAGCAGTGTCTATCTTTACAGGAACCTATCAAAAGTGAGGTTGAGTGTAAAATTGATCAGTGTTATGAAGAAATTGAAAATCCCTTTTGTATCTTAAATTCTGAAACTAAGAGAAGGCAATATTTTACAGAGAAGTGGGGAAGGGTAGACCCAGTTGAATATGTCCTTGGTACAAGATTTGATACCCTGCGCAATCGGACTACTGGAACTTATGATCAGGCTGTTGTTACTGATAAATGTGTTTATATCCCAATTTTGAAAACATTAGACTTTATTTACAAACACCCTAATATAGAAGAGATGATGCAGAGTGATTCCAGTTTAAGAGAAGATCTTCTTAATGACTTGTGTGATGGAGAGTTTTTCAAGAGTCATCCTCTATTTAAAGTAAAAAGGGAATACATAAATTAGGAGCAATCTATTTCACCTTGCGTAATTTTTCTCCAAAGTACAACTCAATTCTGCTTAATATTCATTTGGTCGCTTTATTCCATGCCCAAGACATTAAAACACATGGCTTTTCTAAAATACTTGCTCCACTTGTGGAAGATATTAAAATACTGGAGAAGGATGGAATTAAGGTCCCATTGTATGATCAGCCAATGTATGGAACTATTGTCCAAGTTACAGGTGACAACCTTGGTATTCACGGTTTGTTTGGTTTCATAGAATCATTCAGTGCCAGATATTGTTGCCGCTTTTGTCTTGCTGAGAAAGAGGACTTTCAGACGGAATTCAAAGAAGATTCACCCAAGATAGTTATGCGAACTCGAGCACTTCATGCAGAACACTGCCACACAATGGAGACTACTATTGGTCTTCCCTATGTGATGGGAGTTAAACGTTCTTGCATTCTAAATTCCTTGCAGTACTTCAATACATGTGACAATTTCTCTGTCGATATTATGCATGATATCTTGGAGGGCGTGGCACAATATGAAATGAAACTGCTAATACTACACTTGATTAAAAACTACACAACATCAAAGGAAATAGACTTGAGAATTAAGAGCTTTAACTATGGTTACCTGGAACAAAACAACAAGCCACCTGCATTGAAGTTAGTAGAGACCTCAAATGACTTGGGGTTAAATGCAATCCAATCTTGGTGTTTACTTCGCAATCTACCACTTATCTTTGGAGACTTGGTTTGTCCAAATGATCAACACTGGTATTTGCTTCTGCTGTTGCTTCAAATAGCAGATATTGTATTTTCTCCCAGGTTATCAACTGGCATTACTATTTATTTAAAACACTTGATTGCAGAGCACCACGGGTTATTCAAGCATTTGTTTCCCAACAGGAGGCTACTACCAAAGCATCATTTTATGGTGCACTATCCTACATGTATTCGTAAAATTGGACCACTTTTGCATGTCTGGTGCATGCGCTATGAAGCGAAGCATAATTTCTTTAAAAAACAACTAAAAAGCTTCAAAAATATAACTAAAACGTTGGCAAAGAAACACCAAAGTCAAGTAGCATACAATTGGCAGACATTTGATCCCAACAGACTGGTGCTTGGTCCAAGTAAAATGGTAGCATTAAATGTGATGGACAGAGGCTGTGAGATAGCGGAGACTCTTCAGGTACCAAGTGACACCAAGGTGTTAAATGTTAGATGGGCCAAACACCATGGAAATATGTATCGTCCAGGTTTAGTTGTTTGCCTTAAAGTTCTTAGTGAGGTTCCAGTTTTTCACAAAATCCACCGTGTTGTTCTTAAAGATGAGAGGTTACTGTTGTTTACATTTGCACTACAAACCGTGTCTCTGGATGACCATTTTTATGCATTTAAAGTTGTGTGTACTACAGATGGACCTCATGTAGTTGATGTCAAAGAGCTTTTGTTTTACAAAGCATTCGATATACAGATGTCATACAGTGATGACGATTCAAGCTCATTTATTGTTCCATACTGTTTCCTGTGATTTAAAAAAGGAAAAGAGAAAATCACTAAGCTCTTGAACTATTGCACTGGGGATGAACACTATTAGTTTTCTTTTATTTCTTTGGGGTGAACAGATGCTGCTGTCACTTTATATAGAGGCCAAAATGTAATTGATCGATTACTCTCCCCATGAAGCCTTAATTGAAGTCATGGTGATATCTTTTTGTTGCATTCCTGAGCCAATAATTTGATGACTGGCTTGAATTATTGGCTCAGGAATGCGACAAACAAACAAATCTCCATGAATTCAAGGATTCATGGGGTGTGTAATTGGTAGATTTCTTTTTTTGGGTGAGCTATCCCTTTTTAAAAGGGTGTACAGATGCTGCTGTCACTTTACAGAGGCCAAAATGTAATTGATCGATTACTCTCCCCATGAAGCCTTAATTGAAGTCATGGTGATTTCTTTTTGTTGCATTCCTGAGCCAATAATTTGATGACTGGCTTGAATTATTGGCTCAGGAATGCGACAAACAAACAAATCTCCATGAATTCAAGGATTCATGGGGTGTGTAATTGGTAGATTTCTTTTTTTGGGTGAGCTATCCCTTTTTAAAAGGGTGTACAGATGCTGCTGTCACTTTACAGAGGCCAAAATGTAATTGATCGATTACTCTCCCCATGAAGCCTTAATTGAAGTCATGGTGATTTCTTTTTGTTGCATTCCTGAGCCAATAATTTGATGACTGGCTTGAATTATTGGCTCAGGAATGCGACAAACAAACAAATCTCCATGAATTCAAGGATTCATGGGGTGTGTAATTGGTAGATTTCTTTTTTTGGGTGAGCTATCCCTTTTTAAAAGGGTGTACAGATGCTGCTGTCACTTTACAGAGGCCAAAATGTAATTGATCGATTACTCTCCCCATGAAGCCTTAATTGAAGTCATGGTGATTTCTTTTTGTTGCATTCCTGAGCTAATAATTTGATGACTGGCTTGAATTATTGGCTCAGGAATGCGACAAACAAACAAATCTCCATGAATTCAAGGATTCATGGGGTGTGTAATTGGTAGATTTCTTTTTTTGGGTGAGCTATCCCTTTTTAAAAGGGTGCAGATGCTGCTGTCACTTTACAGAGGCCAAAATGTAATTGTCTTTTATTACGACCTTTTTTCTATCGATTACTCTCCCCATGAAGCCTTGAAGTCATGGTGATTTTTGTATATAATGGAGTTGTTTGCAGAGGGGCTCACTGAATCTAACAATCACGTAGACATATACCAAGTGTGATTAGCAAGAGAGGAATGTTTGTGACAAGTGTAATGTAAAAAGATTAGGAAGGATCCACACCAAGCAAGTTCTTCCTCAGACGTGTTTTTTTTTTTTTTTTACTATGTTACATTACATTGGGCGTATAGAAACAAAGATCATTTCAAAGTACAAACATATACAGTACCTGTGTGACATTTTGGATGAGGCTAGGCTCCATGTTAATAAGCAACTTGGGGTGAACAAATCTCCAACACACCCATGTCTGGTTTCTTTAACTGAAACGCCTCCTTGTCGACTTCAGTGTTTTAAGTCATCATAGACCTTTAAGTCCAAGGTACTAGGAATTTCAAATTTCTTGGCAACTGAAAACAAAGATTGCACAAGCTTATTGATGAATCTTATTTTATTAATGACCTTTTTTTCTTTCTATCGATCGCCCCTTGAAGTCATGATTCTCACACGCTGTTGTAAAACTGTTTGCATCCCAACTGAAACGCCTCCTTGTCGACTTCAGTGTTTTAAGTCATCATAGACCTTTAAGTCCAAGGTACTAGGAATTTCAAATTTCTTGGCAACTGAAAACAAAGATTGCACAAGCTTATTGATGAATCTTATTTTATTAATTTTTTTTCTATCGATTGCCCCTTGAAGTCATGATTCTCACACGCTGTTGTAAAACTGTTTGCATCCCAAAGGATATGCCTGCATGTTGCAAATAAAAGTGCATTGTTAAATACTGATTTCTGCTTTGCCCCCGTTTATTTTAAATGTATTATTCCAGAGTAAATTATTATCTAATTCTATATTGAGTGAAATATGATATTCTATATTGAGTGAAATCTATTCTATATTGAGTGAACTACAACTCCATATTGAGGGAATTACAACTCTATATTGATTAAAATACCACTCTATATTGAGTGAAATATGATATTCTATATCGAGTGAAATCTATTCTATATTGAGTGAACTACAACTCCATATTGAGGGAATTACAACTCTATATTGATTAAAATACCACTCTATATTGAGTGAAATATAACTTTAAGTATCTCTATATTGAGTGAAATATAACTTAAAATATCTCTATATTGAGTGAAATATAACTCTATTGAGTGAAAATATAACTCTATATTGATTAAAATACCACTCTATATTGAGTGAAATATAACTTAAAATATCTCTATATTGAGTGAAAAATAACTCTATAGATGTTAGAGTTGTTTTTACTTTATGCTAAATGGAGTAAGTTGGTATTTTGTAGAGTTAAATGTTAACACTAAATGGAGTAGAAATAACTCTGAAGATTTAACTCTGTGACAAGAGTCATTTTCACTCTATCTGGAGTCGGAGCCAATACTGTCTTTTTGGGAGTAAAATTTTACTCAATTTGAGTAAATTTGACTCTGCGAATTTTCCTGTGTAGTGTTGGCTCTATCGTTCCGTGAGCTAACGTTAGTAGCTACCTAGTGTTGGCTCTATCGTTCCGTGAGCTAACGTTAGTAGCTACCTAGTGTTGGCTCTATCGTTCCGTGAGCTAATGTTAGTAGCTACCTAGTGTTGGCTCTATCGTTCCGTGAGCTAACGTTAGTAGCTACCTAGTGTTGGCTCTATCGTTCCGTGAGCTAATGTTAGTAGCTACCTAGTGTTGGCTCTATCGTTCCGTGAGCTAACGTTAGTAGCTACCTAGTGTTGGCTCTATCGTTCCGTGAGCTAACGTTAGTAGCTACCTAGTGTTGGCTCTATCGTTCCGTGAGCTAACGTTAGTAGCTACCTAGTGTTGGCTCTATCGTTCCGTGAGCTAACGTTAGTAGCTACCTAGTGTTGGCTCTATCGTTCCGTGAGCTAACGTTAGTAGCTACCTAGTGTTGGCTCTATGATCGTTCCGTGAGCTAACGTTAGTTAGCAAGGCTCTGGCAGCGCATCTGTCTGTCAACAACTTGCGGGAGCAAGCCAGCTGGTACCGATACTGCAGAAAGTATCGGTACTTCGGGAAATGAGTATCGAAGCCGTTTTAAATATTCAGTATAGATATTTATCGATACTTCGATATTTTTGACAACACTAATATAGATAGAACAAATGCATGTCAGTAGATAGAATTTACTTAGAAATGTTTGTCTGAAGAAGTCAGAGAGAGAGAGAAGAAGTCAGAGAGAGAGAGAAGAAGTCAGAGAGAGAGAGAGAAGAAGTCAGAGAGAGTGAGAAGAAGTCAGAGAGAGAGTAACTCCACAGCAACAGTGTGATTTAATTGGCAGCCCTTCAACACAGTCAGCCTGTATCTTATTCCACAACATGGTAACTACTTTAACACAACGATAGTAAGTTGTAAGTTGTTGGAATTAAATTATAGGTTTATTTGAAGCATCTGAAGCATCTGAAGCATCTGATCATCTGATCATCTTGCTGTTATGTTTACCTTATCTCTGTTACTCCCCACACCCAAACCCCTTCCCCCTGCACGTCTCTCTCGCAACATTAACCCCTCGACTGCCAGTAAGTTCTCCACTGCCTTCATAGCTGCCCCTAACACCTGCACTATTGAAGCCTCTCCCTCCCATCTTAGCACTGAAGAGCTTACATCCCTTTTCAACACCACCTGCCTCTCCACTCTAGACTCTGTAGCCCCCCTTAGACAGAAAAAACCTAAGCCTAAAGGGCAGCCCTGGCTCAATGATAACACCAGAGCCCAGAGAAAAGAGTATAGGAAGGCAGAGCGGAAGTGGAAACGTGACAAACTTCAAGTTTCACTTGAAATGCTTAGGGACAGTCGCATTAACTACCAGCTAGCGGTTAAAGCGGCGAGAATCACATATTTTTCTGACCTCATCAACAACTCCCACAACCCCAGGACCCTGTTCACTACCATCAACTCTCTCATTAGCCCCCCCCCCAGCACCTGCCTGGATGTGTCCCCAGCTAAGTGTGAGGAATTCTCAAATTCTTTCACCACCAAAGTTGAAAATATCAGAAGGAACATCTCACCCCCCACACGTAATGTAGCTGTCCCTCTGGTCTGCTCATCTACACTGACCTGCTTTCAGCCCATCAGTCTACTCACCCTCACAGAGATAGTTTCCTCTATGAAACCTGCAACCTGCCCCCTTGACACTGTTCCCACTGCTCTCCTGAAACAGGTTTTTCACACAACCGGTCCCAGCATCCTCTCCATTATTAACAGCTCCCTGGCAACTGGTACTGTTCCATCCTGCTTTAAACATGCAGTAGTCCAGCCCCTATTGAAAAAACCAAACCTTGACCCCACCCTGCACAGTAATTACAGGCCCATTTCCAAGCTTCCTTTTCTGTCAAAAATACTTGAAAAGGTTGTTCTGTGCCAATTGTCTCCCTACCTGCACCAGAACAGCATCCTGGAGACATTTCAGTCAGGGTTCAGGACTGGCCATAGCACAGAATCAGCCCTCCTTAAAGTGTCAAATGACCTACTCCTCGCCGCTGACAACCGTGACTGCTCTATTTTAATGCTGCTTGACCTCAGTGCAGCCTTCGACACTGTTGATCACACCATTTTATTAGATCGTCTCCAACATGGGGTTGGTGTCAGTGACACTGCATTAGCATGGTTTTCCTCCTATCTCACAAATAGAAGCTTTGCTGTCAACATCGCCAACTGCTCCTCCCCCTCAACCTCCCTCTCCTGTGGGGTCCCACAAGGGTCCATCCTTGGCCCGATCCTGTTCTCCCTTTACATGCTACCCCTTGGTCCAATCATTCAGAAGCACAACATCTCTTTTCACTGTTATGCTGACGACACACAGCTTTATGTTTCCCTGAAACCCAACAACCAGTCTCTACTTAACAGTCTCATATCCTGCCTGGATGATGTTAAATGTTGGATGGCACAAAACTCTCTACAACTAAATCAAAACAAATCCGAAATAATCCTCTTTGGTCCCCCAGACGCTGTCACCACCCTTACCAACAGCCTTGGCAACCTGTCCTCCCTGGTCAAGCCGTATGTCAAGAACCTAGGTGTAATTTTTGATCCACAATTTAAATTTGACAGACAAGTAAACTCAGTGGTAAAGGCATGTTTTTTCCAACTACGCACCATTGCCAAACTCAAAGCCCTTCTCTCCCCTGCAGACCTTCAGAGAGTCATTCACGCCTTCATTTCATCTAGATTAGACTACTGCAACTCCCTCTATATAGGCATTAACCAGTCTTCCCTGTCCCGCTTACAACTGGTACAAAACGCTGCTGCCAGACTGTTGACCGGAACCCGCAAGAGAGACCACATCACCCCTGTCCTTGCCTCCCTTCATTGGCTCCCAGTACGCTACAGGATAGATTTTAAGGTTCTCCTATTTGTTTTTAAAGCCCTTAATGGTCACACACCCTCCTACATCTCAGACCTCCTATCCCCCTATTCCAACACCAGGTCCCTCAGGTCAGCCGATCAGAGGCTCCTGAC
Organism: Notolepis coatsorum; assembly: GCF_963971535.1. Taxonomy (NCBI): domain Eukaryota; kingdom Metazoa; phylum Chordata; class Actinopteri; order Aulopiformes; family Paralepididae; genus Notolepis; species Notolepis coatsorum. Next base: position 29,289 of record NW_028171629.1, read on the forward strand.
AGTCCGGAGGTCTAACCTCAAGCTCAGGGGGGGCCGTGCCTTTGCTGTCGCAGCCCCTGAACTGTGGAACAGCATCCCCACCTCCATTAGGCTCGCCCCCTCGATAGATGCCTTCAAATCGAGGCTCAAAACCCACTTCTACCTACTAGCCTTTCCCGTTCACTGACTCATGCCCTGTTTTTCTATGTGTTTGCCTGTGTGCCCTCCCATAAAACGGAGTGTGATTGTTGTCTATATGTATCTTATGTATTTATGTATTTACCCTCTGTACAGCACTTTGGTTGACACGCGTCATGTGAAATGTGCTTTATAAATAAATTTGATTGATTGATTGATTGATCTAAAGAAAGATTCCAATACTAAAAAATAACTGAATTCTCACACTGATGTGGTTTAAAGAACAATGTATAACCTGGCACCTTCACCAAACATGTTGACCATGCCCAGGCCTTCTCTTCCTGCTCACCTGCTCACCTGCTCACCTGAGATTCCAACAGTCCCGCCCCCCACTCTCAACGTGCACTACCAGCCTTTGGATGCTAGGTGGGGTAGAATGGTAGATGACTACAGAGGTGCAGAAACAAAATGTAAATAAATGATAGATGCAGTAAGAAGAACACAATAGAATGGCTCCAACAGTAAGTGTTTACTCCAAATATAGGGGTTTCAAACTAATCAGGTCCACAATATTGCTACAGTACATGGACTATAGTCGTGCTCTACACAACCACCACAACCACCCAATCCCACCCCAACCACCCAACCTCCTCCAATGTACAGTTTCTACGCCAAATGTATATACACTCTTTTTCTGGACACTTTTGTATCACAAACAGTACTGTATTTGCAAATCTGATATGTCATAAATGTATAGATGTAGCAGTACTGTCTATCTGTATGTCATGTATGTCATATATGTTATGATGAATTGAAAATGGGGGACCCTGATGTAAACAAGACGAAAGTCTTTCTCTGGTCTGCATCCCCTTAACAATTGTATGTATTGAGCTGTACTGTACTGTACCCATTCTGCAATCTGTTAATAAACTTTTCAATCAATCAATTTCAAATGGTGTGCCTGTGTGTCTTTAATCGTTGTTCAAGGCCATACCCTATCCTTGCCGTTCACTCTGTATATACTGTGGCATGTTGTGACAACACATATAATACATATTCCAGGAAACAGTGTAATGTGGGCGACTAACAGCCCTGACGCTATAGCTCTCTCTGATTGGCAGCTTGCTCTCCGTATCTGCTCAGCGAGCCAATGGGTTAATCCCATCAAATGGAGTATAACTTTGCATTAGTGGGCGGCTGCTCAGCCAATTTCCTTCTTGTGACACGCTGTCGTCTTACCACCTCCACCTCTCGTTCCAATCCCCCAAGCCCAAGGATGAGCTGTGCCAGTCTTCCTACACACAGCGGTTATGGTCTTTGCTGCTGTTAAACGTTGTGATTGGCAGAACGGTTTGGCTGTCTGTAAGCTTACAGCATGGCAACCATGGTGTGTTACAACATCAGACTCACCAGTGAGCTGGAAGGAAACAGATTGTGCGTCTGTCTGGGGTCGATACGGGATACAGTGGCCGCTAGACATACAATACACTAGCATGCGTTAGCATCAGTGTTAGGCAAGTTACTCAGGAAGTGTAATTAGTTACTTATGACTGATTACTCCTTTAATAAAGTAATCCAAATCTAAGTAATTCATTATATTACTAGTTAACAGTAATGTATAACCTGTTTAGCTTCCGTTGTTCGCTGTCCAGATGTGATCTGTTGGTGGAAACAAAGTCTACCTCTCGGAGTGTGGCCTTCAAATGGTGATGACGTTATAAAATATTAAAAATAACAAATACTGTAGTGGCCGACTGTCATTCCTCCATGTGCTGACAGGCGTCCACGATGCACCCGCAATTAATTATCTACTCAGTCCCAAAGTTTGTGATGTAAATATGGAATGTCCCAAATTGCTGCTGTCTACAGGGTTTATTGTTGTCCAAAGGTGAATGATGGTGAATGAAGGGTTAAATCAGAACAGTTGTCAATTGCTCCATTGTCAGTTCCAAACGGTGAGACAGGTAAGAAAAATTTATCCTCATCACAGGTGCATGGGATTACGGTAATTAGCTAGGCTATTTATAGAAGAGGGGCTATAATGGAGGCGTGAGCCCTCTAGTGTTCAAACATAAATAAGACACGATTCTAAACAAAATAATATTAATAACCAAAACACTCATATGGCCTTTACAAATACATTTATAAAAAAAACGACATACAATTATGATAAAAATTCTAATAAAATATTTAAGAAAAAATTATAGAAATAAAGAAAGATAATTCAATTCAATTCAATACACTATATTAGTCCTGCAAGGGGACATTTAAGGCATGAATACGGCAAATAGCTGCACTTCTACACATCCAAGACAAAACAGGGGACGAGAGACATACATGACACTATTAAAGCACAAGAGACATGACACTGTTAGAACAGGATCCTTATATTGTTGTTGATCTGTCAGTCTAATAAATAAATAAATTTGGTCAGTACACAAAAAAAGTGCACTTTCATCAAATTTTTTTAAATCAAGGGGTCAAAAGGTGCATATTCCTGACCATTCCTAACCATTCCTTGTACCAGTCGAATGGCCTCTGGAACAAAACCATACGCCCTTCTGTTTATTTTACAGGCAGGCTGTCCAAAGTGCTTTCCTGATGGCAGCAGGTCAACACACACATGTTGTTCTGTGTGTTCTGCCGATAATCTTTGAGCTAAGGTTGACAACACCTTGCAGTTTGTTCTTGTCTCTTTGACAGAGGGATGTGAATCAACATACAAATGAAAAGGTTAGAAGACTCTCAATAAAGGATGAATAAAACGTTGCCAGAAATCTCTGGTCGACTCCAAAGGAGTTTAGTTTACGAAGACAGTACAGACGCTGATGAGCCTTTTTTGTCATGACATCTGCATTGTCGCTAAATTTGAGTTTGTCATCAAACACCGATAAGACAATTATCTTAGTTATATTAATTAAAAAAATTACGTTTTGAGCTGTTTTTAAAAAAAAAAGGCTAAAAGACTTGCTTCCATCACCCCATATTCTTTCTCTCTCTCGGACGCCACCTGCTGGCTCTCGCGCACGTGTCATCTACCGAGGGCCGCGTGTGAACATAATCTAACGTTATAGATGGAAAAAAAACACATAGCATGTCTCCATTTCCATTTTCCGGATTTTTACAGATTGTGAAAGTACATAATGTAACCATTCATATCATGTGTCATACGTTGAAATCTGAGAATGTTTGAAGAAGGTGTGCTCATTTGAATCTTGTAAAACAGTATTTTTTCTAGAAGATTGAAGCTGCTCTCAAAGGGAGGCCAAATTTGAATACTTTTGGGCTGGGCGTGAACAATACCCCCCAGCCACTCCTCTCATCTGAATAACATTAACATAATTAAGTGCTGTCACAGTAAATGCTGTCATGACTGTGAAAATAGCTGTTAAACACAGTTACATAGTGGTGAGAGCACTAACTATAATCACAGTTAGATAGTGGTGAGAGCACTAACTATAATCATATGTAGCAGGGTGGATTATCCCTGATGCGTGGGAACGGGTGTGCACCGTCACTGGGTAGCAGGACACAGTAGAGCTCCGTCTGACTGCACCCTCGTCTTTGGGCCTGGAGCGTCAACTGGAGGCCGGCAGTGAGAGTGGATGGGGCCCGGGATTTACCAACCTGGTCTGGTACTCTGGTCTTCCTCGCCTCTCCGGGGCGGTCAGCAGTACTCCCCAACTTGCTCTCACTTCCCCCAATACCTCCGTAACCCTCCCACACCTAGTGACGGATAGATGAATAAATAGATTAGTTCCCCCCGCAAGCAGTACCCTCCCTTGATGACCACTAGAAACCTCAATGACTGTAAGGGTAAAGTTGGATAGGAAGGGGTTAATTGTATTAACGTTACCCACACCAAAAGAGTTAGTAATAGGCTCAGGAATGGACACGCACACAGAACCCCATCTAATTCTTTATATTAATTGTACTGTTCAGTTACAAAGATTCAATAGGAATGGTCAAATAGAATGAAGTCCTACTATTACTCAATTTGTAACTCAATACCTTATAGACACTTATATTATACACCCACCTCTGGGTTAGTACCAGGGATAATATACTTCAATGTGCTTGACTCATCACCCACGTCTGGGTTAGTACCATGGATAATACCTCTCTCAGGCTTTAATTATATGGTAGGGATAATACCTCTCTAAGGCTTTACTTATGATACCACAGGTCTGTAACCTCCCCACAGGGAAAGGGTTAATTAGATGGGAAAATATTATTAAAGAACAAACACGTTATCACACTCAAAGAAAATGAAAAGGTGGGCCCACTTTACCAAAACAAAAGTCCTATACTAATGCCGGCATGTAATGTTTATGGGGTACCCCTATGACCTGTAGTTAGCAACGTTAGCTTCACCCGTAGGCCGCATCACACTGTGTACTGTGCAATAAGATCCTGAGCATCAAAGCTCTATTGTACTCAACCAAGATGGCGGCCTCGCCGCGCCACCCCTGTCCGGGTAGCAAGATGGCGTCAAACGCTCTCGTCACGGGCGCCAGCCAGCGGGGCTGGAGCAGAGGGAGCAGTAGCGGGCTGAGAGCGCGTGCTGGGTGATAGCGACCTCTGCTGGTCGGGACGAACTCCCGTGCTGGGCTGAAGACAGCCGGTGCAGAGCAGATGTCGGACGCCGGCGAAGACTGGTTGTTGACGGCCGGCGCTGGGTCGACGCGCGACAATACTCTGGCCCTACCTTAACTGAAGCTACTCTGTGGGTCCCAAACAGCCCTCCTGCTATTCGGTTATACTGTTACGCAACGTGGCTGGCTACACCACCGGTCTCTTCAGCGCCTCACGCCCGGTGTATACTGGAGTCAATATAGCCGTTAGCAGCATGCTAAAATACCGCACACACTGCTACTATAACACGTTATCTATGGACGTTAGTCCTTGGGTTCGGTTTCTCTTACTCACACACTATCACGGATACTTCTAGGATAACCCGTCATATACTCAAGTTCAATACGTTCACCCGTGTGGTCCACAACGGGGCTCTGTCAAGACACGACCGAACAGGTCCAAGTCCAATGCCGAAGAGGCTGCTCCTCCCCACTTCCGTTCCCGTTGACTTGCTTCCTTCTCTGTCTCTCTCTCGTGCGCTCCGCCTGCCACCGCCGCCCCCTGCTGGACCACCAACTAGCCCCACAGGAAGCACTGAGTGGATAGAATATGATTTAGTTTACTGTTTATAATCCATATTCCAGCCGGTGAGAGGAGGGGAAACCCGCGTCATTGTTCGAGGGAATATCCATGGAAACTAGTTAATATGTCTTTGTGCCCAAAGGGGAGATAAAAGGCAAGTCAGCACTTCTGAATAATAGCTGCATATTCAGGGTGCTACACATAGTTAGATAGTGGTGAGAGCACTAACTATAATCACAGTTAGATAGTGGTGAGAGCACTAACTATAATCACAGTTAGATAGTGGTGAGAGCACTAACTATAATCACAGTTAGATAGTGGTGAGAGCACTAACTATAATCACAGTTAGATAGTGGTGAGAGCACTAACTATAATCACAGTTAGATAGTGGTGAGAGCACTAACTATAATCACAGTTAGATAGTGGTGAGAGCACTAACTATAATCACAGTTAGATAGTGGTGAGAGCACTAACTATAATCATAGTTAGATAGTGGTGAGAGCACTAACTATAATCACAGTTAGATAGTGGTGAGAGCACTAACTATAATCACAGTTAGATAGTGGTGAGAGCACTAACTATCATCACAGTTAGATAGTGGTGAAAGCACTAACTATAATCACAGTTAGATAGTGGTGAAAGCACTAACTATAATCATAGTTAGATAGTGGTGAGAGCACTAACTATAATCACAGTTAGATAGTGGAGAGAGCACTAACTATAATCACAGTTAGATAGTGGTGAGAGAACTAACTATAATCACAGTTAGATAGTGGTGAGAGCACTAACTATAATCACAGTTAGATAGTGGTGAGAGCACTAACTATAATCACAGTTAGATAGTGGTGAGAGCACTAACTATAATCATAGTTAGATAGTGGTGAGAGCACTAACTATAATCACAGTTAGATAGTGGAGAGAGCACTAACTATAATCATAGTTAGATAGTGGTGAGAGCACTAACTATAATCACAGTTAGATAGTGGAGAGAGCACTAACTATAATCACAGTTAGATAGTGGTGAGAGCACTAACTATAATCACAGTTAGATAGTGGTGAGAGCACTAACTATAATCACAGTTAGATAGTGGTGAGAGCACTCACTATAATCACAGTTAGATAGTGGTGAGAGCACTAACTATAATCATAGTTAGATAGTGGTGAGAGCACTAACTATAATCACAGTTAGATAGTGGAGAGAGCACTAACTATAATCACAGTTAGATAGTGGTGAGAGCACTAACTATAATCACAGTTAGATAGTGGTGAGAGCACTAACTATAATCACAGTTATATAGTGGTGAGAGCACTAACTATAATCATAGTTAGATAGTGGTGAGAGCACTAACTATAATCACAGTTAGATAGTGGTGAGAGCACTAACTATAATCATAGTTAGATAGTGGTGAGAGCACTAACTATAATCATAGTTAGATAGTGGTGAGAGCACTAACTATAATCACAGTTAGATAGTGGTGAGAGCACTAACTATAATCACAGTTAGATAGTGGTGAGAGCACTAACTATAATCACAGTTACATAGTGGTGAGAGCACTAACTATAATCACAGTTAGATAGTGGTGAGAGCACTAACTATAATCATAGTTAGATAGTGGTGAGAGCACTAACTATAATCATAGTTAGATAGTGGTGAGAGCACTAACTATAATCACAGTTAGATAGTGGTGAGAGCACTAACTATAATCATAGTTACATAGTGGTGAGAGCACTAACTATAATCATAGTTAGATAGTGGAGAGAGCACTAACTATAATCATAGTTAGATATCGGTGAGAGCACTAACTATAATCATAGTTAGATAGTGGTGAGAGCACTAACTATAATCATAGTTAGATAGTGGTGAGAGCACTAACTATAATCATAGTTAGATAGTGGTGAGAGCACTAACTATAATCACAGTTAGATAGTGGTGAGAGCACTAACTATAATTACAGTGATATAGTGGTGAGAGCACTAACTATAATCATAGTTAGATAGTGGTGAGAGCACTAACTATAATTACAGTTAGATAGTGGTGAGAGCACTAACTATAATCACAGTTAGATAGTGGTGAGAGCACTAACTATAATCACAGTTAGATAGTGGTGAGAGCACTAACTATAACCATAGGTAGATAGTGGTGAGAGCACTAACTATAATCACAGTTAGATAGTGGTGAGAGCACTAACTATAATCACAGTTAGATAGTGGTGAGAGCACTAACTATAATCACAGTTAGATAGTGGTGAGATCACTAACTATAATCACAGTGAGATAGTGGTGAGAGCACTAACTATAATCACAGTTAGATAGTGGTGAGAGCACTAATTATAATTACAGTTAGATAGTGGTGAGAGCACTAACTATAATTACAGTGAGATAGTGGTGAGAGCACTAACTATAATCACAGTTAGATAGTGGTGAGAGCACTAACTATAATCACAGTTAGATAGTGGTGAGAGCACTAACTATAATCACAGTTAGATAGTGGTGAGAGCACTAACTATAATCATAGTTAGCTAGTGGTGAGAGCACTAACTATAATCATAGTTAGATAGTGGTGAGAGCACTAACTATAATCACAGTTAGATAGTGGTGAGAGCACTAACTATAATCATAGTTAGATAGTGGTGAGAGCACTAACTATAATCACAGTTAGATAGTGGTGAGAGCACTAACTATAATCACAGTTAGATAGTGGTGAGAGCACTAACTATAATCATAGTTAGATAGTGGTGAGAGCACTAACTATAATCATAGTTACTGTAGATAGTGGTGAGAGCACTAACTATAATCATAGTTAGATAGTGGTGAGAGCACTAACTATAATCATAGTTAGATAGTGGTGAGAGCACTAACTATAATTACAGGTGAGAGCACTAACTATAATCATAGTTAGATAGTGGTGAGAGCACTAACTATAATCACAGTTAGATAGTGGTGAGAGCACTAACTATAATCACAGTTCGTTAGTGGTGAGAGCACTAACTATAATCATAGTTAGCTAGTGGTGAGAGCACTAACTATAATCATAGTTAGATAGTGGTGAGAGCACTAACTATAATCATAGTTACTGTAGATACTGGTGAGAGCACTAACTATAATCATAGTTAGATAGTGGTGAGAGCACTAACTATAATCATAGTTAAATAGTGGTGAGAGCACTAACTATAATCATAGTTAGATAGTGGTGAGAGCACTAACTATAATCATAGTTAGATAGTGGTGAGAGCACTAACTATAATCACAGTTAGATAGTGGAGAGAGCACTAACTATAATTACAGTTAGATAGTGGTGAGAGCACTAACTATAATCATAGTTAGATAGTGGTGAGAGCACTAACTATAATCACAGTTAGATAGTGGTGAGAGTACTAACTATAATCACAGTTAGATAGTGGTGAGAGCACTAACTATAATTACAGTTAGATAGTGGTGAGAGCACTAACTATAATCATAGTTAGATAGTGGTGAGAGCACTAACTATAATCATAGTTACATAGTGGTGAGAGCACTAACTATAATCATAGTTAGATAGTGGTGAGAGCACTAACTATAATCATAGTTAGATAGTGGTGAGAGCACTAACTATAATCATAGTTACATAGTGGTGAGAGCACTAACTATAATCATAGTTAGATAGTGGTGAGAGCACTAACTATAATCATAGTTAGATAGTGGTGAGAGCACTAACTATAATCACAGTTAGATAGTGGTGAGAGCACTAACTATAATCATAGTTACATAGTGGTGAGAGCACTAACTATAATCATAGTTAGATAGTGGTGAGAGCACTAACTATAATCACAGTTAGATAGTGGTGAGAGCACTAACTATAATCACAGTTAGATAGTGGTGAGAGCACTAACTATAATCATAGTTAGCTAGTGGTGAGAGCACTAACTATAATCATAGTTAGATAGTGGTGAGAGCACTAACTATAATCACAGTTAGATAGTGGTGAGAGCACTAACTATAATCATAGTTAGATAGTGGTGAGAGCACTAACTATAATTACAGTGAGATAGTGGTGAGAGCACTAACTATCATCACAGTTAGATAGTGGTGAGAGCACTAACTATAATCACAGTTAGATAGTGGTGAGAGCACTAACTATAATCACAGTTAGATAGTGGTGAGAGCACTAACTATAATCACAGTTAGATAGTGGTGAGAGTACTAACTATAATCATAGTTAGATAGTGGTGAGAGCACTAACTATAATCATAGTTAGATAGTGGTGAGAGCACTAACTATAATCACAGTTAGATAGTGGTGAGAGCACTAACTATAATCATAGTTACATAGTGGTGAGAGCACTAACTATAATCATAATTAGATAGTGGTGAGAGCACTAACTATAATCACAGTTAGATAGTGGTGAGAGCACTAACTATAATCACAGTTAGATAGTGGTGAGAGCACTAACTATAATCATAGTTAGCTAGTGGTGAGAGCACTAACTATAATCATAGTTAGATAGTGGTGAGAGCACTAACTATAATCACAGTTAGATAGTGGTGAGAGCACTAACTATAATCATAGTTAGATAGTGGTGAGAGCACTAACTATAATCACAGTTAGATAGTGGTGAGAGCACTAACTATAATCACAGTTAGATAGTGGTGAGAGCACTAACTATAATCATAGTTAGATAGTGGTGAGAGCACTAACTATAATCATAGTTACTGTAGATAGTGGTGAGAGCACTAACTATAATCATAGTTAGATAGTGGTGAGAGCACTAACTATAATCATAGTTAGATAGTGGTGAGAGCACTAACTATAATTACAGTGAGATAGTGGTGAGAGTACTAACTATAATCACAGTTAGATAGTGGTGAGAGCACTAACTATAATCACAGTTAGATAGTGGTGAGAGCACTAACTATAATCATAGTTACTGTAGATAGTGGTGAGAGCACTAACTATAATCACAGTTAGATAGTGGTGAGAGCACTAACTATAATCATAGTTAGATAGTGGTGAGAGCACTAACTATAATCATAGTTAGATAGTGGTGAGAGCACTAACTATAATCACAGTTAGATAGTGGTGAGAGCACTAACTATAATCATAGTTAGATAGTGGTGAGAGCACTAACTATAATCACAGTTAGATAGTGGTGAGAGCACTAACTATAATCATAGTTAGATAGTGGTGAGAACACTAACTATAATCATATTTATATAGTGGTGAGCGCACTAACTATCATCACAGTTAGATAGTGGTGAGAGCACTAACTATAATCACAGTTAGATAGTGGTGAGAGCACTAACTATAATCACAGTTAGATAGTGGTGAGAGTACTAACTATAATCACAGTTAGATAGTGGTGAGAGCACTAACTATAATTACAGTTAGATAGTGGTGAGAGCACTAACTATAATCATAGTTAGATAGTGGTGAGAGCACTAACTATAATCATAGTTACATAGTGGTGAGAGCACTAACTATAATCATAGTTAGATAGTGGTGAGAGCACTAACTATAATCATAGTTAGATAGTGGTGAGAGCACTAACTTTAATCATAGTTACATAGTGGTGAGAGCACTAACTATAATCATAGTTAGATAGTGGTGAGAGCACTAACTATAATCATAGTTAGATAGTGGTGAGAGCACTAACTATAATCACAGTTAGATAGTGGAGAGAGCACTAACTATAATTACAGTTAGATAGTGGTGAGAGCACTAACTATAATCATAGTTAGATAGTGGTGAGAGCACTAACTATAATCACAGTTAGATAGTGGTGAGAGTACTAACTATAATCACAGTTAGATAGTGGTGAGAGCACTAACTATAATTACAGTTAGATAGTGGTGAGAGCACTAACTATAATCATAGTTAGATAGTGGTGAGAGCACTAACTATAATCATAGTTACATAGTGGTGAGAGCACTAACTATAATCATAGTTAGATAGTGGTGAGAGCACTAACTATGTTCATAGTTAGATAGTGGTGAGAGCACTAACTATAATCATAGTTACATAGTGGTGAGAGCACTAACTATAATCATAGTTAGATAGTGGTGAGAGCACTAACTATAATCATAGTTAGATAGTGGTGAGAGCACTAACTATAATCACAGTTAGATAGTGGTGAGAGCACTAACTATAATCATAGTTACATAGTGGTGAGAGCACTAACTATAATCATAGTTAGATAGTGGTGAGAGCACTAACTATAATCACAGTTAGATAGTGGTGAGAGCACTAACTATAATCACAGTTAGATAGTGGTGAGAGCACTAACTATAACCATAGTTAGCTAGTGGTGAGAGCACTAACTATAATCATAGTTAGATAGTGGTGAGAGCACTAACTATAATCACAGTTAGATAGTGGTGAGAGCACTAACTATAATCATAGTTAGATAGTGGTGAGAGCACTAACTATAATCACAGTTAGATAGTGGTGAGAGCACTAACTATAATCACAGTTAGATAGTGGTGAGAGCACTAACTATAATCATAGTTAGATAGTGGTGAGAGCACTAACTATAATCATAGTTACTGTAGATAGTGGTGAGAGCACTAACTATAATCATAGTTAGATAGTGGTGAGAGCACTAACTATAATCATAGTTAGATAGTGGTGAGAGCACTAACTATAATTACAGTGAGATAGTGGTGAGAGCACTAACTATCATCACAGTTAGATAGTGGTGAGAGCACTAACTATAATCACAGTTAGATAGTGGTGAGAGCACTAACTATAATCACAGTTAGATAGTGGTGAGAGCACTAACTATAATCACAGTTAGATAGTGGTGAGAGCACTAACTATAATCACAGTTAGATAGTGGTGAGAGTACTAACTATAATCACAGTTAGATAGTGGTGAGAGCACTAACTATAATTACAGTTAGATAGTGGTGAGAGCACTAACTATAATCATAGTTAGATAGTGGTGAGAGCACTAACTATAATCATAGTTACATAGTGGTGAGAGCACTAACTATAATCATAGTTAGATAGTGGTGAGAGCACTAACTATAATCATAGTTAGATAGTGGTGAGAGCACTAACTATAATCATAGTTACATAGTGGTGAGAGCACTAACTATAATCATAGTTAGATAGTGGTGAGAGCACTAACTATAATCATAGTTAGATAGTGGTGAGAGCACTAACTATAATCACAGTTAGATAGTGGAGAGAGCACTAACTATAATTACAGTTAGATAGTGGTGAGAGCACTAACTATAATCATAGTTAGATAGTGGTGAGAGCACTAACTATAATCACAGTTAGATAGTGGTGAGAGTACTAACTATAATCACAGTTAGATAGTGGTGAGAGCACTAACTATAATTACAGTTAGATAGTGGTGAGAGCACTAACTATAATCATAGTTAGATAGTGGTGAGAGCACTAACTATAATCATAGTTACATAGTGGTGAGAGCACTAACTATAATCATAGTTAGATAGTGGTGAGAGCACTAACTATAATCATAGTTAGATAGTGGTGAGAGCACTAACTATAATCATAGTTACATAGTGGTGAGAGCACTAACTATAATCATAGTTAGATATTGGTGAGAGCACTAACTATAATCATAGTTAGATAGTGGTGAGAGCACTAACTATAATCACAGTTAGATAGTGGTGAGAGCACTAACTATAATCATAGTTACATAGTGGTGAGAGCACTAACTATAATCATAGTTAGATAGTGGTGAGAGCACTAACTATAATCACAGTTAGATAGTGGTGAGAGCACTAACTATAATCACAGTTAGATAGTGGTGAGAGCACTAACTATAATCATAGTTAGCTAGTGGTGAGAGCACTAACTATAATCATAGTTAGATAGTGGTGAGAGCACTAACTATAATCACAGTTAGATAGTGGTGAGAGCACTAACTATAATCACAGTTAGATAGTGGTGAGAGCACTAACTATAATCATAGTTAGATAGTGGTGAGAGCACTAACTATAATCACAGTTAGATAGTGGTGAGAGCACTAACTATAATCACAGTTAGATAGTGGTGAGAGCACTAACTATAATCATAGTTAGATAGTGGTGAGAGCACTAACTATAATCATAGTTACTGTAGATAGTGGTGAGAGCACTAACTATAATCATAGTTAGATAGTGGTGAGAGCACTAACTATAATCATAGTTAGATAGTGGTGAGAGCACTAACTATAATCACAGTTAGATAGTGGTGAGAACACTAACTATAATCATAGTTAGATAGTGGTGAGAGCACTAACTATAATCACAGTTAGATAGTGGTGAGAGCACTAACTATAATCATAGTTACATAGTGGTGAGAACACTAACTATAATCATATTTACATAGTGGCGAGAACACTAACTATAATCATATTTACATAGTGGTGAGAACACTAACTATAATCATGGTTAGATAGTGGTGAGAGCACTAACTATAATCATAGTTACATAGTGGTGAGAACACTAACTATAATCATATTTACATAGTGGCGAGAACACTAACTATAATCATATTTACATAGTGGTGAGAACACTAACTATAATCATGGTTAGATAGTGGTGAGAGCACTAACTATAATCATAGTTACTGTAGATACTGGTGAGAGCACTAACTATAATCACAGTTAGATAGTGGTGAGAGCACTAACTATAATTACAGTTAGATAGTGGTGAGAGCACTAACTATAATCACAGTTAGATAGTGGTGAGAGCACTAACTATAATCACAGTGAGATAGTGGTGAGAGCACTAACTATAATCATAGTTACTGTAGATAGTGGTGAGAGCACTAACTATAATCACAGTTAGATAGTGGTGAGAGCACTAACTATAATCACAGTTAGATAGTGGTGAGAGCACTAACTATAATCACAGTTAGATAGTGGAGAGAGCACTAACTATAATCACAGTTAGATAGTGGTGAGAGCACTAACTATAATCACAGTTAGATAGTGGTGAGAGCACTAACTATAATCACAGTTAGATAGTGGTGAGAACACTAACTATAATCACAGTTAGATAGTGGTGAGAGCACTAACTATAATCACAGTTAGATAGTGGTGAGAGCACTAACTATAATCACAGTTAGATAGTGGTGAGAGCACTAACTATAATCACAGTTAGATAGTGGTGAGAGCACTAACTATAATCACAGTTAGATAGTGGTGAGAGTACTAACTATAATCACAGTTAGATAGTGGTGAGAGCACTAACTATAATCATAGTTAGATAGTGGTGAGAGCACTAACTATAATCATAGTTAGATAGTGGTGAGAGCACTAACTATAATCATAGTTAGATATTGGTGAGAGCACTAACTAGAATCACAGTTACATAGTGGTGATAGCACTAACTATAATCATGGTTAGATAGTGGTGAGAGCACTAACTATAATCATAGTTAGATAGTGGTGAGAGCACTAACTATAATCACAGTTAGATAGTGGTGAGAGAACTAACTATAATCATAGTTACATAGTGGTGAGAGGACTAACTATAATCATAGTTAGATAGTGGTGAGAACACTAACTACAATCACAGTTAGATAGTGGTGAGAGCACTAACTATAATCATAGTTAGATAGTGGTGAGAGCACTAACTATAATCATAGTTAGATATTGGTGAGAGCACTAACTATAATCACAGTTACATAGTGGTGAGAGCACTAACTATAATCATGGTTAGATAGTGGTGAGAGCACTAACTATAATCATAGTTAGATAGTGGTGAGAGCACTAACTATAATCACAGTTAGATAGTGGTGAGAGAACTAACTATAATCATAGTTACATAGTGGTGAGAGCACTAACTATAATCATAGTTAGATAGTGGTGAGAGCACTAACTATAATCATAGTTAGATAGTGGAGAGAACACTAACTATAATCATAGTTAGATAGTGGTGAGAGCACTAACTATAATCATAGTTAGATAGTGGAGAGAGCACTAACTATAATCATAGTTAGATATCGGTGAGAGCACTAACTATAATCATAGTTAGATAGTGGTGAGAGCACTAACTATAATCATAGTTAGATAGTGGTGAGAGCACTCACTATAATCACAGTTACACACACATGCCATACACTTGGAGAGACAACACTTGTCAAAATCTCCCGGCAGAAGTGG